>NC_079457.1:2004197-2281697 GCF_903798145.1 Danio aesculapii
ACATTACTATACACACATAAACACTCCTGCACTGCACATATTCACTTGTCTGCACTGGAATTCATAGTGTCGATAGATAAAAGCTCGGGGAATACCAAAAAAGCGATAAGAGAGAGAAAAGAAGTACCTGAGTGCGTCTCTGCTCCGATGCAAAGTGAGTTTAAGGAAGTCCGTCTGAGTTTATAAGCAGCGGCAGAGGCGCGCGCCCTGCCCTACGGCCTACTTCCGCACGCGCGCGACCCACTGAAGGAGATGCGCCGTCTGCAAAGTTGCATTAATGTCAGCAGAGCATCATGAACAATCCAAAAGAGTTCAACAGACATCCCAGTTACAAATCTGCGATAAGTGCACGATGCATAATGTGTTTAAATGCATAGACTGTATTCTTGAAAGGGAATCTAAAGGGATTGTTCACACAAAAACATTTACTCATCCTCCACTTGTTTCAAACTCAAGTTTCTTTCACACAAAGAAAGATAAAACTGAGTTAAGTAGTATTTTATGGGTGTCAGCTGTGTTTCCATCCACTTATTTTTATGCACATTTTAGAATATTGCATAAAAAGTTTAAAGGAAACAACAAGATGCGCACACATTTTGAAAATGTGCATATATAAAACTTGAGTAGGATAAATAAAACTTGTGCATAAACTGTGATGGAAGATATTTACCAAATAAATTCCAGTATGCGCATTAGTATGCGTGAACAGATGATAAATGTGTTGAATGGGACGCATTAATGGACAAAGCAGCATTTGTATAATTTAGGCTATTTGCTGCTTTTTCTTCTGAATGTCTTGTTTTGTGTTCAATTGAAGCAAGAAATTGCTAAAAGTTTAGAAGAAATTGTTGGTGAGCTGCGCCTTTAAGTGTAAACCGTACAGTTTTAAGTGAAACAAACAAAAATAAGCAGCATTGCAGTTTACATGTGAGAGTTTTGAATGAGGAAACTGACTAAAATCGAAGCTCGAAGTATTGTTCACACTTCCACATATGAAATGGCACATTGCTTTTCCTTATAGCATTAAGGTTCACATAGTTTTATAGTTCTTTTTTAGACAGTCAAAGTGAATAAGTTCTGAGCTCCTCATGTTGAACGCCAAACAAGATATTCCAACACAATCTCACGGCAACTCGTAACTTTTTGCTTTAGTGGCTAATTCGTATGAATTCGTACAATCTAATTCGTACATTTTCATACGATTTGCTCATCCCCCAATGACGGTTGGGTTTAGGGGTGGGGTTAGGTGCCACGCCTCCTTTTTAACATCGTACAATTTCGTACGAATGAACTCATACGAATTCGTACGAATTAGCCACTAAACTGACAAAACGTAAAATACTTACGTTTTCTTGTGAGATCAGGCTGGATATTCCGAAGAATGTTGAGAAAGGAAGCCATTCACATCCATAGTACACTCTCAGAAATAAAGGTACAAGAGCTGGTACCTTTTCGGAAGGTACATATTTGCAGTTAAAGGGTATATTTTAGTAACTCAAAGGTATATATTAGTACCTAAAAATGTAAACAGGTACACTTTTGTACTTTGTAGGTACTATTATGTACCCTTAAGATATTAATAAGGATTTTTTTAAGTACAAATATGTACCTTTTAAAAAGGTACCACCCCAGTGACAGCTCTTGTACCTTTATTTCTGAGAGTGCAGGAACAGAATATACTATGGAAGTCAATGGATGTCCTTTTCCCAGCATTCCTCTGAATATCTTCCTTTGTGTTCAACAAAAGAAAGAAACTCAAACTGGTTTTAAACAAGAGGAGGATGAGGAAATGATGACTGAATTTACATTTTTGGTTGAACTATGCTGATCTGTATTAAACAGACCAAACCAAATGTTAAACCAGGTGTAAATCAGTAAGAGTTACATCAGTGTTTACAATTAGAAAACCGTGTTTACATAGAAAAAGATTCATCAGACGTGCACGCTTGGGATTTCATGAAAATAAAACATTGAAACAACATGAAGGAAAGGAGATAATAAATTAAAATGGGGTGAATTTTCCCTTTGATGCTTTAAAGAGATAGAGTCCCCCCCCAAAATGAACATTTAAGTCTATGAATTTTTATAGTTTATATTGTTTATGGATTTCTTTCTACTGAACATAAAAGAGGGCGTCAAGCTGGCGCAGTGGGTAGCACGATCGCCTCACAGCAAGAAGGTCGCTGGTTTCAGATCCAGCTGGGTCAGTTTGCATTTCTGTGTGGAGTTTGCATGTTCTCCCTGTGTTGGTTTCCTCAGGGTGTTCTGCTTTCCCCCACAGTCCAAACACATGCGCTATAGGGGAATTGGGGAAGCTAAATTGTCCGTTGTGTATGTGTGTGAATGGGTGTTTCCCAGTGACGGGTTGCAGCTGGAAGGGCATCCGCTGCGTAAAACATATGCTGGATGAGTTGGCGGTTCATTCCGCTGTGGCGATCACTAATTAATAAAAGGACTAAGCCGAAAAGAAAATGAATGAATGAACACAAAACAGGGCGTCAAGGTGGCGCTGTGGGTAGCAGATTCACCTCGCAGCAAGAAGTTCGCTGGTTCGAGCCTCGGCTGGGTCAGTTGGCGTTTCTGTGTGGAGTTTGCATGTTCTCCCTATGTTGGTGTGGGTTTCCTCTGGGTGCTCCGGTTTCCCCCACAGTCCAAACACATGCGCTATAGGGGAATTGGGTAAGCTAAATTGTCTGTAGTGTGTGAATGAGTGTGTATGGATGTTTCCCAGTGATGGGTTGCAGCTGGAAGGGCATCTGCTGCATAAAATGGTGTTGGATAAGTTGGCGGTTCATTCCGCTGTGGAGATCACTAATTAATAAAGGGACTAAGCCGAAAAGAAAATGAATGAATGAACAGCAAACAAGATAATTTGAAGAATGCATAAACAAGGAGCCACTGACATCAATAGTAGATCAAACAATACTATGGAAGTCAATGGCTGTTTTTTCAGCATTCTTCAAAATGTCTTCCTTTGTGTTCAACTCAAACTCAAACAGGTTTTTTGACAAATGAAGTGTGAGAAAATGACTTTTATGGGTCATTCAGTTTTGGGTGAACTATTCCTTGACAGGCTTGTCAAACGTGCTCTATTGCATCACAATATTCAAATAAAAATATACATAAAAATATATATTAATATATAATAATAATAATAATTAAACGTTTTTTGCTAATAAATAGTAGACAAAGGGACTCGCAGATGCATTAATCTTACATGTGCACTTAAGCTCATTATGACAGTTTGCGTTAAATCCGAGTTAAAGTTTGAAGTTAGTCCTGAGTTTGGCCGTAGTTTGCAGAGAGATAGAGAAAAGCGAGGTGGCAGAAAAGAGCAGAGCACGACCACAACATCCTGTTTGTGAATCTGCAATCTGCATGATATGACAGGAAGAATTACAACGTGAATGAGTGCAACTGCTGCATCTACTGTATCTGAATGTGTGCTTCTCTACTCGAGCCTGACCTATCAGAGCAGAACAGGCCACACTGACAAATGACCGTTGGAACAACCAATCAGATTGTGCCATGTGAGTGAAGGAGGTGGTACCAGAGCTGTAGTACCTCACCCATTATAGATACTCACACTGTAGTGCTTGTGAACCATACTGTAGTAAACTCTTGAATTAATCTGCTGTGGTGTTTCTAGAGTTGCTATTAACACAGCAACTATAGTAAAGTAAACACAGGAGCCAGTACTGTAGGTTTCTACAGCTATAGAGAGTATTATACTATAATATATTGGTTTACTGTAGTCAAATCTAATGTATGTTACAGTATTTATTATAGTTTATCAGTTCACCACTGGCTTGCTTGGTTTGGGACTTTAGGAGCTGCTCATTGATGGATTTGCTCTTGTGTTTGGACTTTTAGCAGTGTAAATTAAACCACACTGAACTGAACTAAACTCTGAAAACTGAACTGACACTGTTTCAGTTTACTAGAACTTCTGTGTTCAGCTGCTTTGACACAGTCTACACTGTAAAAGCGCTAGAGGAATCAAAAATCAGTTCACTATAGTCAATACTACAGCATGCTGGAGCATTCATTATCAACGTATTGTAAATACTATAATATATACAGCCTAATGCAAGGATTCCCAAACTATTCAACCTGCAACTTCTAAAATAACAACGCCAGTGACTTGCGACCCCCAGATTCCTCGGAGGTGGTTGTAAATATACAAACGAGCATATTGGCAACACAAAAAAGTGCAACAGTCTAACAACCATATCATTTTTATAGTCACTTATTAATTTGTTTAATTTAATATGCCACAGTCATATCACCCTGCAGGCCAAGAGCGTTACTCACTGAAGCTAAGCAGGGCTGAGCCTGATTGGTACCTGAGTGGGAGACCACATGGGATAGGTTGCTGTTGGAAAGGGATTAGTGAGGCCAGCAGGAGGCGCTCTACCTGTGGTCTGTGTGAGTCCTAATGCCCCAGTATAGTGATTGGGACACTATACTGTTAGCGAGCGCCATCTTTAGGATGAGACGTTAAACTGAGGTCCTGACTCTCTGTGGTTATTAATAATCTCATGGCACTTTTGGTAAAGAGTAAGAGTGTGACCCAAGTGACCTGGCCAAATTCCCTTCGTTGGCCTGCCAGTCATCCCCATCCACTGAATTGGGTCTATCACTGTCTCCCAATAGCTGGTGTGTGGTGAAGCTCTGATGCTGTTGTCCTGTGGCTGCTGTCACATCATCCAAGTGGAAGCTGCACACTGGTGGTGGTGTGGAGAGACCCCCCTCATGATTGTGAAGCGCTTTGGGTGTATGGCCATACACAATAAATGCGCTTTCAAGAGTTGACACTTAGCTGATGATTGATTATAAAGCTTGTTTGACATGCTGTCCCGGGAGAGAGCCCTGAGCTCATAAGATCCTCGAGCCCGGGGCTCCTTCCCGTTTGCAAGGCGAGAGGGGAGTTTGAGCTCAGGTAGATCTGGAGAACTCCCCTGCTGTAGTAGCTAATGAACAGATAGTGATTGCTCTTAAGAGATAACTACTTACTAGGAGCATGTCTATGGTGTTGATTTGGATCAGTCAATTAACTTAAGTTGCATGTTTTTGGACGGTGGGAGGAAACCCACATGAGCACGGGGAGAACATGTAAACTCCGCACAGAAACGTCGGCTGGCTTGGTAAGGACTAGAACCAGTGACGTTCTTGCTGTGAGGCAACAGTGCTAACTACTGTGCCACCGGTCTAGGAAAGAGGAGGAGTAGGGGTGTAAGGCGGGATTCTTCAAAACAAAGATGGCTGTGATATGGACCTTAGGGTATTTATAGTGGATTAGGAATCGTCTGATTGGTGAATCATGAATTGAATAATGCGGGAGCAGCCGCAAGCAATCATAAACACGTGATCCTCTCGAAATTAGATTATAAATAAACTTCACATATAAACACACATTACTTACTTACTTACTAATATTAACCTCAGATAAAAAGTCTGGTGGACACCACTGTTTTCAGCACAAGTCTATTCTTGGTTTAATTTTGGAGACCGCCACTCACAGATCATTCTCAATATTCAGCTGTGGCCTGTATTTATTTTTAATGTATCTGATTGCAATAAAGGTGTCAGAAAGTTTAACCTGGTGCTATAAAATCAATCTCCTGCAGCTGACGCTATTGTTGTGTGGATAATCTAATGTAAACACATCAATCCTATGAAAAGGCTGATGGCTTTTCATTTGCATGTTGTTTTTTTTACTATTAAAAACTACTATTTCATCTTCTGTGGGTTATGGTTAAAAATAACCAAGTGACCCCCTGTCATTGTCCCACGACCCCTACATTGGGAACCACTGGTCTAATACTCTTCACTATAGTATGGTTCAAAACACTGTACACTAAAAAAAAATATCTCTGCAAAACTGTTGCAAACAATTTATTTGTGTTGAATTTAAACAAATAAAATTTAAGGAAATTCAACTTAATTTGTTTGTTTAAATTCAACCCAAATAAATTGTTTACAACCACTTAACGTAAAATAAATTAGTAAATCCAAGGAATCATCTTTGAATAATTTTTTTCACTGTAGTATTTTATTCACATGTGGCATTACAGAGTCTGGGAAACCTGCCAAGAACATAACAGCAAATAAAAATAACTGCATGGTGACGCAGTGGGTAGCACGATCGCCTCACAGCAAGGTCGCTGATTCGAGCCTCAGCTGGGTCAGTCAGGGCCGGATTAAGAACATATTGGGCCCTGGGGCTATAGCAAACCCAGGGGCCTCATTTATTTTTTCGCCTCACAAAAAATAGCATTTTTCTCTTTTAATAGTATTATTATTAATTTGCTAATTAATATTATTATGTACTTTTCCACTTTTTGATTAATATTTGATTATTATAAATGTTTTATATTTCACTAAAGTAGGCGTACAGGCATACAAAATTAATCAAAATCAGCAAAAAAACAACTTCCTAAACGAGTGCTTTACAATAAAATAGGGCTATTTTTAAGCCCTTTAAACATTAGCTGAGCAGAAATCTATAAAATATCTTTAAAATCCTTGATTCAATTTCCCCATTTGGTCTTGCAATTACAGAAAGTTGGTGTTTTTTTTAGATATACTGTCTGATGAAAGCCAGCGCCAATATTTGATTGCTCTGGATTATTACTGTCGTTTATATAAAAGGAGAAATTGATTCATTTAAAAGTTGTCTTTCTAACTGGTTCAGTTAGATTTAAACATGTATTTTCTTGCAGTAGATGGACCTCTTGATAGCTGTTGTTGAGGCCATTTAATTTGGTTGCACACTCTCTCGGTTATATTATTTGAGGGCAGATTTGAGTGGGTGCGCGGCCAAGACGGCGATTAGTTATGAATCCATTAACATATACAGAATGATTCCGCCTATCCCGGCTTCTCTTACTGCACGTTACAGGGTTTATACGGTCATAGAAAACCTGGAAAAGTCATGGAGTGTTGTAATGGCATTTTCCAGGCCTGGAAATGTTTTGGAAAAACAGAAAAACCCACAAGGTTTTGGACAAGTCATGGAAATTACATTTACATTTAGTCATTTAGCAGACATTTTGGTTCAAAGCAATTTAAGTTGCGGCCACATTAGAGCTTGTGCTTGCAAAATTCTGCCGTACAGTGCTGCGAAAAGGGGCGGGGTTAAACAATATGATTAGACATGAATAAAAGTGAGCGATTGCGCCATATTTTAAACTTCTTATTTTAAATTGTCTTCTATTGGTTTCACGCAATCACCTGATGTGATTTTGCAGATAAGAATTCACCAAGCTTGAACTTTCGAATGCAGTGAAATCGAAACACGTGTTTGCGTTTCTGGTCTACCGCATTCGCATGCCTATGAATGGAAGTCTATGGAGCGAAAAGTGCAGTGTGACCGCAGCTTTATAATTAAAGTGGTTTTACCTCATATTATTAGATTAAACAAATTATTAAGATTTTCTAAAATTAGTTTGACAAATATCTGTATACTGGAATGGAGGTTAGTAGTTTTTACTTCTTTTCTTTTCTTGGCCAGAAACATGCTCTCACATTATCAGTGCTGTGTAAACATCATCTATTTTACATAGATACAAAAATAAAAAATTAAACTATTGCGTGTTTTATGATATGCTGTAATAAATTTAAACGTTTCTAAGGATTTACCACATATATGTAGACATTACATGAAACATTAGGTCATGAAAATTGACTTGAAAGTCCTGGAAAAGACTTTTTGTAGTAAAAATGTGTATGAACCCTGACGTTAATAATGAATACTGTCTGAATCTTATTTTTTTGTTCTACAATGCACTTGGTTAGTCTACCTTTAACTGGACCATTGTTGCGGTAGACCTGAAATAAGAAATTGTCTTGGGAAAAAACGCGACATCTGGTCACCCTTACTGGAGACAAAAACAGGGCTACTGGAAATACAGATTGAGCTACAGCCACTCCAATCCAGTTTAGCAGCGTCACAGTTATGAACAGCAGCGAAACAAAAACAATTCTTCACTTGATTAGCATAAGGCAAAGAGGCGTTTCCCACGTCATGGCGCAGATTAATTTTTCTACCAATCAAGGGCCCCATTCTTTCGTGGGCCCTAGGGCTTCAGCCCCACCTAGCCCTTATGTTAATCCGGCCCTGGGGTCAGTTTCTGTGTGGAGTTTGCATGTTCTCCCCATGTTCGTGTGGGTTACCTCCAGGTGCTCCGGTTTCCCCCACAGTCCAAAGACATGCATATAGGTAAATTGGGGAAGCTAAATTGTCCATAGTGTATGTGTGTGAATGAGTGTGTATGGGCATCTGCTGTGTAAAACATGTGCTGTATAAGTTGGTGGTTCATTCCGCTGTGGCGTCCCCGGATTAATAAAGGGTCTAAGACAGAAAGAAAATGAATGAATGAATGAAAACATTGAAAATAAACAGATTAAAATTGTACTTCTTTATATGAAGTATTAGGGAGCAGGACAACTTATAAATTAGCAAACATTATGGAAAAGTTCTTCTCTGAATGCTTTGGAGCAGTCAGTGAGATTTAGATGTCTCTCCAGTGAAGGATGCTGGGTTGTTTTAATCCAACATTGGGTCAAATATGGACAATCACAATGCTGGGTTCATTCATTCATTCATTTTCTTTTCGGCTTAGTCTTTTTATTAATCTGCAACCCATCACTGGAAGACATCCACACACACTCATTCACACACATACACTACGGACAATTTAGCCTACTCAATTCACCTGTACCACATGTGTTTGGACTGCGGGGGAAACTGGAGGAAACCCGGAGGAAACCTGGGGAGAACATGCAAACTCCACATAGAAATGCCAACTGACCCAGCCGAGGCTTGAACCAGTGACCTTCTTGCTGTGAGGCGATCGTGCTACCCACTGCGCCACCATGCTGCCCCGCAATGCTGGGGTGGTCAATTGAAATTAAATTTATATTACACGTTTTAACCCAACATTGGGTTTGCCCATATTTTTGACCCAACATGGGGTCACAATAGCCAAGCATATTTTAGAGTGTCTATTTTAAATTTCATTTAAAGTAACTATTACATTTTGCATAAAAAGGTAAGCATACTTTAAGAAAAGAGTACTCAGGATTTAATGAACACTACACGAAATATGCTTGGTTGTCATAACTCAATGTTGGGTCAAATATAGTCCAACATTGGGTTAATTAAAAACTATTTTCAATTAAATTTAAATGACACTTTTAAACGTAATGAGTAATTCCCATGATCAGAGCACCGAACCCCCAACTGTTCCGCCTGCTCTGTGTGTGTTCACGGGTGTGATTCGCTTTGGATAACAGCATCTGCTAAATGCTTGAATGTAAATGTAAATAGCTGTTATTGATATCAACAGAAGAAAGAAACTTAAACAGGTTTTTAACAAGTCAAGGGAGAGTAAATGATGACACAATTCTCAGTTTTGGGTGAACTATCCCTTTTCTATTAAAGCAGTAAACCGCTCGATAGTTAGTTGTTGATGTAATCAGTTTCTCAATATTATAAAAACTAGAGCTGCACAATATTGGAAAATCTGACATTGCGATATTTTGTATTTCTATGATTATATAATGTGCTATGAATACAAATTCCCCAGATGTCTACTGGGAAATAATTCATTAATTTTTTGACTGATTGGTAGGGACAGACAGGATCTGCGAACGTTTTTTGCTATTTCTGATGAGAATTTTGGTAAAAATCTGCGTAATTATTTTGGGAGTATCATAACTAAAACCTTAATATGTGAAATAAAAAAAAATATCTTTTTAGCTTTTATTTAATGTTTAAAATGCAAATCCAATTGGATCCACTTTATTTGGTAAACAAAGCAAGTCTCTCATATAATATCTCTACTAAATATTACTGAACAAAGTGTATTGTAAATAAATCAGATGAACATTTTCATATTAGTCAATAATATTACTGTAATTAATTTAAAAAGTGAATAAATACAGATTTACACACATTTACTCAAGTAAATAAACAGAATTAATGATGGGCTAAACATCTGCGGAAATCTGCGCGCGCTGATTTCGTGTGGGCCTACTGATTGGGATGATTATATAGAGGGAGTGAATCATGCATCAAATATAATACATGAATAAATTACAAGCATAGATATATACAATAGTCTAACAGTCTAACAGTAGTCAGGTTCAGAGTTTGAATAATCAAATGTAAAACAACACTGTATTGTCTTCACTGTATACATTATAATGTATTATGTTAATACATTAAAATTGTTGTCTTTATTAAAATGACAAATTATTGTGCCAGAATGCTTTAAATCTCTATTGAAATCTCTCACAGTCACAGCCCTTAGGAAAAATAATGGATTTTTACTCCTTTTTAGTTCATCTCTGCAATGACTCTACAATTATAATGTGTTCTGAGCTGCGGCTCTTGGTCAACTATAATGCCAACATGTATATGCAAACATTGCTGATCCTGTGGTGTGGCATTAAACATTTAAAATAAGCTACTTTAGCAACTGGGTAGCTGTTATCTCCCATTTACTACTATAAGGTTGAATTTAAAAAAAATCCTGAGTTGTTGTAACACAATGTTGGGTCAAACATGGACAAACCCAACCACTGGGTTAAAAGTGTCATATAAATTTAATTTTAAAAAATGTAACCTATTTGTTATGATTTAATAAGTTGTCTAGGGAGAGTCAATGTAACATTTAGAATATTATATCATTAATTAAGGAAATGAATGGAAATTATAGGACACGATCTTAACACTTAATTTGTTTATTCCTCTACAAGGAAAACAGTGATAAACTAACAAAAGAGAGGCATGTATCCGCTTTGTACAATGCATTTGAAAATAAATATTAGCAATCATTATAATCAAAGCAAAAGTTACAGGGGGGAAAGGGACTAGAGTGGCGCCAAAGCAAAGAATTAACGTCCTGAGACCCCGCCCATTGATTGTGTCCTCTGTAGTGGACATTGCGTTTTCATGAATTTTATTAGAATTTTTTGAGCTACTCTGTTGTACTGTTCAGAGGACATCCTGGGCTTTCTAGTGATATTCTGTGTACAGTATGTCATTTGATTGATTGGCATGCTAGGAACCACTTCTTACACTGCATCCAAAATGGCTGACATACAAACAAGCACACTTTATGGGAAGGAGAGAGGCATGTCAAATTGAGCTTTTTAAATGTTTTTTTACTATTATTATTACATTTATTTGTTTATTAAAGTGTCAGGAACAATACATTTAGCTTTCAAAGCTGTTAACTTGTTTATGTTTCAAAATATCCTCCTATAGTGGACACCAGGACCATCTTAATGTAATTAATGACTGCATGTTGTAGGGGCAGAACTGAAGCAGAGAGGATTCTTTATAAGATAGCTGAGGGAGACTCTGATTTAGAGAATGACAATCAGACAATTAGAGAATGACAATCAGTTTTAAATAGCTTTTATGTTCAATTTGTTTTGGATTAATTTCACTTCTTTTTTGTTTTTGTTTTCTTTTGTTGAGTTCGGCTCTCTTTCAGACTAAACTGTTTCAGGAATTTCAATACAAAAGGAAAAAATGGCTTTTGTTTTGTTTTTGTTACATTAATATTGGATTATTATCCCTTTACAGCCATATCCTGTACAGCTTTGTTGTCTGAGTTTGGCAGTCGTTTTAAACTAAAATAGTCCTGTGGTCCACTACAGTGGACATGCTGTAAAATTAAAAATAAAAACTAAATGTAAAAACTCGAGAATTTGTAAAAACTGTAGAATTTTTTAACCCAAAGGATGTAGGAAATCACAGAATAAAGAAAAAAAAAAGAAAGAAAATTCTGGTCTCAGGAGGTTAAACAAAACCAAAAGCCACCTAAACTAGAACACAAGATCCCCTCTAAACTTACTAATGAAATCAAAATATGAAAAAGAAACTGAAATCTTCAGCGTATGAGATGCCAATAAAGTACACTCCCTAAAATCCTTTTTAAATGTCCAAATTTGACCCAACATTGGATTATGACAACCCAGCATTTTTTAGAGTGAACTATGATGACGTTTGCTTCTGACAACCACGGAAATATCAGAAGCATCTACTCATGTTTACTAGTGTAGTAAATCAAAGTGTAGTGAAATTAAAATGTACAGTGTTTACTTTGCTAGCGCTGATTGTTCATTTTAAAGTGAACAATGAATGTGTGCAACAATGAAAGTTCATCCACTGAAAAAAAGGTTTGTTTTGGTAATCTACAATCAAACCTCAGCACTGTGTTTGGAT
The DNA here is from genome assembly GCF_903798145.1 of Danio aesculapii. Lineage (NCBI taxonomy): Eukaryota > Metazoa > Chordata > Actinopteri > Cypriniformes > Danionidae > Danio > Danio aesculapii. The sequence continues at coordinate 2,016,442 of NC_079457.1, forward strand.
TGGCTCCTTTTCTGATGATGTCAGTTTGATGCTTTAACCACAATATTTTTAGCCACGCCCCCTTACTGTTAGATTGCCATGAGTGAATGATGCGCAAAAAGAAAGCCCCGCCCCTACTCAATATTCAGATTCAGTTGGAAGTACTTTAACTTCTAAAGTTAACAAAATTAATACAATAACTTTACAGGCAAATCAAATACCCAACACAATAATATCAAGAATGAACAAAAAGTCAAAATGCTGGGTTGTTGTAACCCAATTTTTGATCAAATAGGGAAAAACCCAATAATTCTGTAAATTTTTTTCAATAAATTTTTAAGTGATTTTTTAAACCCAAACAGGTAGGTTTGTCTACAGCTGACCCAATGTTGGGTTAAAACAACCTAGCATTTTAGAATAAACATTTAACTGACACTCTTTAACCCATTTTTAAAATGCTTTAACACATTTCTAGAGTGCATTTTCTAGAAATAAATAAATAGGTTTCATTTTCCAATAATAAAATATGATTTCTAACTGTTTTCTTAATGATTTCAGAGAAAACAAGGATTTAAAAAAGAATAGACGTGTGCTGATATTCAATAACTCAGTGTATCCTGATAATGAACATATAACACGATATTGTGGGCATTTCAAAATCCTGTGAATATGCATTCATTCATTTTTTTTCAGCTTAGTCCCTTTATTAATAAGGGGTAACAGCAGAATGAACCGCCAACTTATGCAGCGGATGCCCTTCAGCCGCAACCCAACACTGGAAAACACCCATACACTCTTGCATTCACACTCATACACTTTGGCCAATTTAGTTAATCAATTCCCCTATAGCACATGTGTTTGGACTGTGGGGGAAACCGGAGCACATGGAGGAAACCCACACCAACACGGGGAGAACATGCAAACTCTACACAGAAACACCAACTGACCCAGCCGGAGCTCAAACCAGTGACCTTCTTGCTGAGAGCATGTTGCTAGTATGATTGTAGTATGGATTAGCATGTTGCTAGTATGGATTAATATGTTTGTTAGTATGTTTTTAGTATGGATTAGCACGTTGCTAGTATGTTTATAGTATGAATTAGTATGTTGTTAGTATGGATTGGTATGTTGTTAGTATGGATTAATATGTTTGTTAGTATGTATTAGCCTGTTGCTAGTATGAATTAGTATGTTGTTAGTATGGATTAGCATGTTGCTAGTATGGATTAATATGCTTGTTAGTATGTTTTTAGTATGGATTAGCACGTTGCTAGTATGTTTATAGTATGAATTAGTATGTTGCTAGTATGGATTAATATGTTTGTTAGTATGTATTAGCACGTTGCTAGTATGTTTATAGTATGAATTAGTATGTTTATAGTATGAATTAGTATGTTGTTAGTATGGATTGGTATGTTGTTAGTATGGATTAATATGTTTGTTAGTATGTATTAGCCTGTTGCTAGTATGAATTAGTATGTTGTTAGTATGGATTAGCATGTTGCTAGTATGGATTAATATGTTTGTTAGTATGTTTTTTGTATGGATTAGCACGTTGCTAGTATGGATTAATATGTTTGTTAGTATGGATTAGCTTGTTGCTAGTATGTTTATAGTATGAATTAGTATGTTGTTAGTATGGATTAGCATGTTGCTAGTATGGATTAATATGTTTTAGTATGTTTTTAGTATGGAATAGCTTGTTGCTAGTATGTTTATAGTATGAATTAGTATGTTGTTAGTATGGATTAATATCTCGATTATACAGTATCTTGAAAAAAGCTTTGCAGCAATACAATTTAATACTGTAATACGCCTATAAAAGGATACTGGCAGAAGTGAGACTCTGCAGAGTGTTGAAGGCAGATCTGGAGCTGAGGAATTCACGCTCATGTTCTCACTGGTCTGACCAGAGCGAGAGACGTCTCTGACACAACATGCGAACACACGCTGACTAATGTAGTGAAAAGAGAATGTGTGCCCGCAAGGCAGGCAAATACACACACAAAATCAGGATTCTTTTTGCTGGGTGTGTGATAAGTATTCGAGGCCCAGAGCAGACGCATGCTGATCATTTGAGCTTATCAAGACTCCGGCATCTGATCGGTGGCAGGCATGAGCTGTGAGCGACAGAGATTACTTAAGTATCCCCAGTTAATAAAAAGCTCATTAAATCAGTCAAATAACTGAGGAACAGCTGAAGAGAAGGTTCTGGAATAGGCTATATGCACACAGACTTTTAATTTTCAGCCAGGCAGCCCAAGGGCTTCCGGTGAACTGTCTTTCCATTACAATATTGTCACGTTTAAGATCTGATTTCTTTATACGATATACGATATGAAGTGCATCTAATTACTAGGCTATTGCGTCAACAAAAAAAAGTGTCATTTAAATTTAATTGAAAAAAATTAACCCAGTGTTGGGTTTATTATTTAACTTTGAGTAAAAAAAAGTCCATATTTAACCCATATTTTTTGATATCACATTATTTAAAGTATATAGACCTATAAAATTGTCCTTTTTTGACTCATATTTTAATCCAACGTTGGGTCAAAGATGAACAATTCCAATAAAAAAAGTAAATAAAATAATGAACCCAACATTGATTGATTGTCCAGTATTTCAACCACAAATATTTAGATTTACACTCCCATAAACAATGTTCAAGTTTTATTTATTTAGAACTCATTTTCCTTCAACTTAGTACTTTATTCATCAGGGGTCGCCACAGTGGAATGAACCGCCAACTATTCCAGCATTTGTTTTACACAGTGGATGACCATCCAGCTGCAACCCAGCACTGGGAAACACCCACACACACTCATACACTACTGCCAATTTAGTTCATCAATTCCTCTATAGCGCATGTGTTTGAACTGTGGGGGAAACCGGAGCACCCAGAGGAAATCCAACACGGGGAGAACATGCAAACTCCACACAGAAATGCCAACTGACCAAGCCGGGGCTCGAACCAGTGACCTTCTTGCCGTGAGGCGATTGTGCTACCCACTGCACCACCATGCTGCCCATATGGACAAATTTAATGTTGTAATTTTATAGATTACATTTAGATTACAATTTTTAACCCGTTCGTTTAGTACACATGTGACTAGCGTTGGGTTAATAAAAAAATTACTGGGTTGTTGGATAATTTTACAGACAACCGCAACTGTTATGTTTTTTTTTTTAAGTGTAATATATATATAATTGAAAAAAACCTAATGCTGGGTTTGTCTGTACTTTGCTCAATGGACAATCCCAACTTTTGTTTTAAAAAAGTGTCATTAAAATGTATTTATTTAATTTAATTTTGTGAAGTATTTATTTTTGTGCTTTTGCCTTTATTAGATTGGACAGGAATGAGACAGGAAGTGAAGTGGGGGAGAGAGAAGGAGGTAGGGTCGAGAAATGTCCTTGAGCCGGGTTTCCAACTCAGGACGCCCAGAAGTGCTACTACACCATCTGCCGACGCGCTAACTACTAGGCTACTGCGTCAACAAAAAAAAAAAGTGTCATTTAAATTTAATTGAAAAAAAATATTAACCCAGTGTTGGGTTTGTCATTATTTGACTCAGAGTTAAAAAAAAGTCCATATTTGATTAATCCATATTTTTTGAGATCACATTATTTAAAGTATGACCTATAACACTGTCCTTATTTCACTCATATTTTAACCCAGCATTGGGTCAAATAAGAACAATCCCAACTGCTGGGACAAAAGTGTCAATAAAAAAAAAGTGTAAATAAAATAATTAACCCAACCTTGATTGATTGTCCAGTATTTCAACCACAAATAATTAGATTTACACTCCCATAAACCAGGGGTCACCAATCTTGGTCCTGGAGGGCCAGTGTCCATCCGTGGTTTAGCTCCCACTTGCCTCAACACACCTGCCTGGGTGTTTCAAGTATACCTAGTAAAACCTTGATTAGCTTGTTCAGGTGTGTTTAATTAGGGTTGAAGCTAAAATCAGCAGGACACCGGTCCTCCAGGAACAAGTTTGGTGACCCCTGCCATAAACAATGTGTAAGTTTTATTTAATTATAACTCATTTTCCTTCAGCTTAGTTCCTTTATTCACCAGGGGTCGTCTGTGGAATGAACCGCCAACTACTCCAGCAAATGTTTTACACAGTGGATGACCTTCCAGCTGCAACCCAGTACTGGGAAACACCCATACACACGAGTTCACACACACACACACTCATACACTACGGCCAATTTAGTTCATCAATTCCCCTATAGCGCATGTCTTTGGACTGTGGGGGAAACCGGAGCACCCGGAGGAAACCCACGCCAAAACGGGGAGAACATGCAAACTCCACACAGAAATGCCAACTGACCCAGCCAGTACTCAAATCAGTGACCTTCTTGCTGTGAGGTGACAGTGCTAACCACTGAGCCACTAAAAGAAATAAAGACTTTCTCCAGAAGGTAAATGCAATGGGAAACACTGTGGAAAAATAGCCTTGCTCTGTTAAAACAGGAAAAAAGACTGAACATTTCACAATTGGGCATTTTTTGTGTGTTGAACTGTATAACAGCTCTGCTAGCGTGTGTTTTATAGGCGCAGTGAAAACGAGATGTAAATTCTACAGTCTAACGTCAGGCTGTGGAAGTCTGCTTATGCTTCTGGGTGGAGTTTGTGTGTGTGTGTGTGTGTGTGTGTGTGTGTGTGTGTGTGTGTGTGTGTTTGTGTGTGTTTAGAGGAAACTAATTTGCCAGTCAAAGAAAGAAAATGGTCATTCTGCGAAGATGGTGAGCTCTGAGAGCGACTGTGTGCTTTAAAACAACAAAGCATCTGAAATGCCCAAATCATCTCTGTGTAGAGAAAGGTTGAATGGAAGTATTCTGGAAAGGGTACAGAACAGAAATTTACATTTTCCAAATCTAGACCTTTAGGTTTGTCTTCAGAACATAATAAGTGGCGTTACACACACACATATGAAGAAAAAAACACACACTATAGTTATTTATAGTAAATACAATAGAGTTCTTGAAGCATACATTAACCGGCGGTTGCTAGAAGGGATACAGCTGCAGCCACAAGATAACAAGCATTATTTATATTATTTATTAAATTACCAGTTAATGATATTTTACACATATACAGTACACACACACACAGCCATACAAAACACACTAACACACTACACACACACACTACACATTCCTTATACACAACACACAGTCATATAGTTATATTATTTATTAGATGACCTGTTAATGATATTTTACACATATACAGAACACACACAGCCATACAAAACACACTAACACACACAAACAGACACTACACACTCCCTTTATACACAACACACACAGTCATATAGTTATATTACTTATTAAATGACCTGTTAATGATATTTTACACATATACTGAACACACACACAGCCATATGAAACACACTAACACGCTACACACACACAGACACTACACACTCCCTTTATACACAATACACACAGTCATATGGTTATATTATTCATTAAATGATCTGTTAATGATATTTTACACATATACTGAACACACACACAGCCATATGAAACACACTAACACGCTACACACAAACAGACACTACACACTCCCCTTATTGATTTCAAAGTGCAGATGTGGTGTAAACATCACTTTAATCTCATTCAGTTCAGTTTAATTTAATCGATTAAAAGCAGATTAGGCATCAAACAACATCACAATCTCTTTCAGAGTAATGTGTGTATTTATAAAGCGCATTTATTGTGTATGGCCATACACACAAAGTGCTTCACAATCATGAGGGGGGTCTCTCCACACCACCAACAGTGTGCAGCTCCACTTTGATGATGCGACAGCAGCCACAGGACAACAGCAAGTGGAGAGTCAGTGGAGAGCCAATTCAGTGGATGGGGATGATTGGGAGGCCATGATGGGAAAGGGAATTTGGCCAAGACACCGGGGTTACACCCCTACTCTTTACCAGAAGTGCCATGGGATTATTAATAACCACAGAGAGTCAGGACCTCGGTTTAACATCTCATCTGAAAGACGGCGCTCACTGACAGTATAGTGTCCCCTTCCCTATATTGGGGCATTAGGACTCACACAGACCGCAGGTTGAGCGCCTCCTGCTGGCCTCACTAACACCACTTCTAACAGCAACCTAGCTTCGCCATGTGGTCTCCCATCCAGGTACTGACCAGGCTCAGCCCTACACTAATGGCCCATTTCCACTGGTACAGTACGGGTTGGTACTGGTCACCTTTATCAGGCTTGCGTTTCCACTGCCTAAAGGCTATCAAGTGTACCCTTTTGGTGTGCACAGTGTAACGTTATGAACAAAAGTTTCAGTCGACGTCATTCTCGCTCGGCGAAATGTCCAAGTAAAGTTGTACTTCTCACAAAACAGATGCTTTACACATTCATATTCATACATTTTCTTTTTTGGTTTAGTCCCTTTATTAATCTGAGGTCAACACAGTGGGATGAACCGCCAACTTTTCCAGCATATGTTTTACACAGCGGATGCCCTTCCAGCTGCAACCCATCACTGGGAAATGAACTGTTGAGTCATTATTAAAAATAAATCTGATATGTTGTACAAGATGTCAGATTTCTATATTTAGCATCATCAGTAACAGTAGCATAGATCATCTTTCGTATTGAATATTTTTCTTTTTTCAGCTGGTTCTTTCTCGATTTTTATTCATTTATTCATTTTCTGCCGCTTTTCCGGGGCCGGGTCGCGGGGGCAGCAGTCTTAGGAGAGAACTCCAGACTTCCCTCTCCCCAGACACTTCCTCCAGCTCCTCCGGGGGGATCCCGAGGCGTTCCCAGGCCAGCCGAGAGACATAGTCCCTCCAGCACATCCTGGGTCTTCCCCGAGGCCTCCTCTTGGTGGGGCATGCCTGGACCACCTCCCTAGGTAGGCATTCAGGAGGCATCCGAAACAGATGCCCGAGCCACCTCAGCTGACTTCTCTCGATGTGGAGGAGCAGTGGCTCTACTCTGAGCTCCTCCCGGGTGTCAGAGCTCCTCACCCTATCTATAAGAGTGCGCCCTGCTGCCCTTCTAAGGAAACTCATTTCGGCCGCTTATATCCAAGATCTCCGCTTGTATACAAGTTCTGTTCGTTAAACCAATGGTTTTTGCAGTAATATCTTTGTATAAATAAAAAGCAAACGACATTTGTCTCTGTGACTCAAAAACCGTAGTGTGATCCGAACAGTGAGATTTGTGATCTGTTACATCACTAGTTACCAATTACAGATAAACTACACAAAGCAAACATTTAGTCCTTATCTGGGTTCAAAAACAACACGATTGCTATGAATTAATCTAATTCCAAGACTACAGGGACATTAATCTAGATTAATTCCAAGACTACAGTGCCATTAATCTAGATTAATTCCAAGACTAGAGTGACATTAATCTAGATTAATTCCAAGACTACAGTGAGATTAATCTTGATTAATTCCAAGACTACAGGGACATTAATCTAGATTAATTCCAAGACTACATTGAGATTAATCTGGATTAATTCCAAGACTAGAGTGACATTAATCTAGATTAATTCCAAGACTACAGTGACATTAATCTAGATTAATTCCAAGATTGCAGTTGGATTAATCTAGATTAATTCCAAGACTACAGTGAGGTTAATCTAGATTAATTCCAAGACTACAGTGAGGTTAATCTAGATTAATTCCAAGACTACAGTGACATTAATCTAGATTAATTCCAAGATTGCAGTTGGATTAATCTAGATTAATTCCAAGACTACAGTGACATTAATCTAGATTAATTCCAAGACTACAGTGAGGTTAATCTTGATTAATTCCAAGACTACAGTGAGATTAATCTAGATTAATTCCGAGACTACAGTGAGATTAATCTAGATTAATTCCAAGACTACAGTGACATTAATCTAGATTAATTCCAAGATTGCAGTTGGATTAATCTAGATTAATTCCAAGACTACAGTGACATTAATCTAGATTAATTCCAAGACTACAGTGAGGTTAATCTAGATTAATTCCAAGACTACAGTGAGGTTAATCTAGATTAATTCCAAGACTACAGTGACATTAATCTAGATTAATTCCAAGATTGCAGTGAGATTAATCTAGATTAATTCCAAGACTACAGTGACATTAATCTAGATTAATTCCAAGATTGCAGTTGGATTAATCTAGATTAATTCCAAGACTACAGTGACATTAATCTAGATTAATTCCAAGACTACAGTGAGGTTAATCTAGATTAATTCCAAGACTACAGTGAGGTTAATCTAGATTAATTCCAAGACTACAGTGACATTAATCTAGATTAATTCCAAGATTGCAGTGAGATTAATCTAGATTAATTCCAAGACTACAGTGACATTAATCTAGATTAATTCCAAGATTGCAGTGACATTAATCTAGATTAATTCCAAGACTACAGTGACATTAATCTAGATTAATTCCAAGACTACAGTGAGGTTAATCTAGATTAATTCCAAGATTGCAGTGACTTTAATCTAGAGTAATTCCAAGATTGCAGTGAGACTAATCTAGATTAATTCCAACACTACAGTGAGGTTAATCTAGATTAATTCCAAGACTACAGTGAGATTAATCTAGATTAATTCCAAGACAACAGAGACATTAATCTAGAATAATTCCAAAATTGCAGTGAGATTAATATAGATTAATTCCAAGACTACAGTGACATTAATCTAGATTAATTCCAAGACTACAGTGGGGTTAATCTAGATTAATTCCAAGATTGCAGTGACTTTAATCTAGATTAATTCCAAGATTGCAGTGAGACTAATCTAGATTAATTCCAAGATTGCAGTGACATTAATCTAGATTAATTCCAAGATTGCAGTGAGATTAATCTAGATTAATTCCAAGACTACAGTGACATTAATCTAGATTAATTCCAAGATTGCAGTGACATTAATCTAGATTAATTCCAAGATTGCAGTGACATTAATCTAGATTAATTCCAAGATTGCAGTGACTTTAATCTAGATTAATTCCAAGATTGCAGTGACATTAATCTAGATTAATTCCAAGATTGCAGTGAGATTAATCTAGATTAATTCCAAGACTACAGTGACATTAATCTAGATTAATTCCAAGATTGCAGTGACATTAATCTAGATTAATTCCAAGATTGCAGTGACTTTAATCTAGATTAATTCCAAGATTGCAGTGACTTTAATCTAGATTAATTCCAAGACTACAGTGCCATTAATCTAGATTAATTCCAAGACTAGAGTGACATTAATCTAGATTAATTCCAAGACTACAGTGAGATTAATCTTGATTAATTCCAAGACTACAGGGACATTAATCTAGATTAATTCCAAGACTACATTGAGATTAATCTGGATTAATTCCAAGACTAGAGTGACATTAATCTAGATTAATTCCAAGACTACAGTGACATTAATCTAGATTAATTCCAAGATTGCAGTTGGATTAATCTAGATTAATTCCAACACTACAGTGACATTAATCTAGATTAACTCCAAGAATGCAGTGAGATTAGTCTAGATTAACTCCAAGATTACAGTGAGGTTAATCTAGATTAGGAAAATGTATCTATGCCCACCTATAGTTATTATATATATTTGTTAAAGTCAATTCAGTCATAAACTGCATCAGAGCTCACAGCACGGCAACAAGAGGCATGACTGTGTGCAAACACCACTAAAAAAGGAACACATACACACACCTCTTCAGTGCTGCATTGACTCAGAGACTTCCTGTCTCTAACAGGAAGTGGAGAAACTGTCTGTTATGCATATAAGGATTCTGATGTGATGTTGAACACACTCCTCTCAGTGTCTTTCTTATTTCCACTCATCCTGTCCTGACAAACAAACCTCTTCCTTTTATATAAGACCTTTCTCCTGTCAACTCTTTAAGTTCATCACACACACACACACACACACATACACACACACACACACACACACACACACATACACACACGCAAAAACACTTTCTCACAGACACACACACGCGCACGCATGCACGCACACGCGCACACATACACACACAACAGGCACACATTCATCCTTAAACACAACACACACTCACAGCCTTACAAAACACTAACATCCAACAGACACACAAACACACTACACACACACTCTTTCACACATACACAGCACGCACTCATACACATGCTTATACACAACACACATTAATGAACATACACATAATACACACTCCAATATTCACTACACGATACACAGACACACTCATACACAACACACACACACACACTCCCTCAGATGCAAGACACTCATACACAACACACACACACACACACACACACACACACACACACACACACACACACTCTCCCTCATCCACAACACACACAATCAATCACATCAGCTTTCAGTGCAGTGTGGGGACTTTCCACAGACGTCTGTTGTTTTTATACGGACTGAACATCAACAGGCACACATGCCCCGTGCAGGAAACCTGTCTGCATCTCTCACACTCTCAGATATACACTAATCACCATTTAAAATGTCTTTACCACACCACTGCAAAACAATCTCAGGTCTTACTGTCCTAACAATACAGCAAAACATACACACACGCTGAACACACACTGAACACACACTTCCCTCGTATAATATGCCCTTTTTAGGCAAACGAGGAAGTGAGAGATTGTGGGGTAGATCATGAAAAAGTGTCACCGAGAGAGAGGACTAAATGCAGTTCACACATCTCACACACACACACGCGCACACACACTTTTTAAGAGTCTGGTGCTATTCAGAGATGCCACGGTTTAGTGATATGAAGCTAACAATAACCTTTCAAAATAACCCACTCTCTGTTTTAATAAATGCTGTCACAGAGAATTGAACGCCAACACACACGCACGCACGCACACACACACACGCTGTGCTGACCTGTTTTAACATGCTGAGGAATTCTCCGAAAAATGCAGGTTTTGTGCTTCATCTTTGTTGGTGTGGACAGCGCCACCCTGTGGTGAGGTGCGAAAACTGACGGCATTACACAGAGTCAGGCTGAGCACATTTGAGGACACATTTGACTTCTATTTTCTCTCAAATTCCTTAAAGCAAACATGTGATGCCACTTCTGACAAGATGCAAAATGCGTCTCTGATGTGCCTTGAGTGTGTAGTTCAGTTTCAGCACAAAATACCACACAAATAATATTGACCGGCTGGGTCAGTTGATTAAAGAACAACAAATTAAACTCTTAATTATTTAGATTTTAGTTTGATTACATTAAAAAACAGAGGTTCCACTTTAGAAATGCACAGATCTAACGTTATAATTAAAGCTTTCGATTGCTTTCCTCACTTTTTATGCTCATTTAGGATGAAATTAGTTGTTTGAAGAAAAAAAAACTCATCAAGATCGACATCTTTAGATATTATTATTATTATTATTATTATTATTATGTGTATATGTCTGTTTAAACACACACCTAAACCCAGACTTCCGCTCCGCTTCAAATTGCGTGTACTGAATCAGTTTAGAAAACAGCGTCTGTTAATCACTATGGAGCGCGTCAGTTGACAGTCACGTACCGGATGCTCTGGTTTCCCCCACAGTCCAAAGAAAGACATGTGGTGTAGGTGAATCGCAGTGTTGGGCCGTAGCGTCGCTAGCTTAACTGTAATTCTCAGTAGCGTGGTGGTAGCGTCGCTAGTTTATAAACCAATAGCTTTTCAGTAGCGAAGCTATTTTTTTACTCAAGTAGCGCAGTAGCGTTCACACAAGCTACATTTACTGATCGCAGATCAATAAGTTACAGCACTAACATTCACGGAGCTGTGAGGCCGTTGTCTAGCCGATGAAGGTAACTCCATATGATGGCGAGAATGACGATTTCTTCTTCCTGTTTTACGATGGTTGACAACAAACTTTTTTACTGCCACCTCATGCTCTGGTCGCAAAATCAATCATTGGGCTGACACGAGAAACTTGCTTGATGGAAAGATGACTGAGGGAGAGGAGTTTTATATATAGTTTACTGTTGTAAAGGCTAACCCTACTGAAAAAAGAGCTTAAACCAGCCTAGGCTAGTTGGCTGGTTTTAGCTGGTTGACCAGCCTGGTTTTAGAGGGGTTTTGGTCATTTCCAGGCTGGTTTTCAGCCATTTCTAGCCTGGTCTTAGCTGGTCAGACTGGGAGATGACCAGCTAAAACCAGCTTGGCCAGGCTGGGAGCCCAGCCAAAACCAACTATGTCCAGGCTGGAAATGGCTGGAAACCAGCCTGGCAATGACCAAAACTGCGCTAAAACCAGCCAACCAGCCTAGGCTGGTTTAAGCTGGATTTTCCAGCAGGGAAAGTATACTACGGTAATTACTATTATTTCATGATAGTTATTAATGATACTACAATATGTAAGTTAGTGTAATTTAATGCTTATTCGTAAATATTTCCCTTTACCATACATTACTATAGTATTTTAAATGTGTAACACCGGGTTTTATTTGATTTCTTTGTTTTTACTGTTATATACTATGATTTGTTTCTGTTTGGTACAATATTATTGACAATAAATAACTGAACTGAACAATTCTGCCTCATATGATTCATTGACAGTTTTAGTGATCACTAAGATATGAATGATAATTTAAGTTGCTTCAGTTTAAAAATGAACATTGCAAAAATAGCTTAAATGTAGGGATATGCCCACCATAATAAGGGATTACGCCAACCCCCCTCCCCCACTAAAAATCCCCAAATTACTAAATATGTTCATTTGGAGCTGCTTCAGTGTAAATAAACAGTTAAATGGTCAGTAATGGGTTATATTGTGATTATTTACAAAAGAAAAAATAAAATTAGCAAACAGTTCAGCTTATTAAAATTAAAAGCTATTATAATGAATCAGAATTAAGCTATCAAATCTCATTAGCTGTTTCTTCTGTGTATAACTTGCACATTCTGATTAAAGAGCAACAAATGAATCTCTTAATTATTTAGATTTTAGTTTGATTACATTAAAACAGAGGTGCCACTTTAGAAATGCACAGATCTAACGTTATAATGAAAGCTTTCGATTGCTTTCCTCACTTTTTATGTTCAATTAGGACGAAATTAGTTGTGTTTGAAAAAAACTACCAAGATCAACATCTTTAGATGTTATTAATTATGTGTATCTGTCTGTTCAAACACGCATCCAAAACCCAGACTTTCACTCTGCTTCAAATTGCGTGTTTGGGAAACAGTGTCTATTTATCACTATGGAGCGCGTCAGCTGACAGTCACGCACTGCTATATGACTGTTTTGAGGATTGCATATGAATGGGAAGACAGCACCTGTAATGAAAAAGAAAGGAAATCCTGCTGTTTTTATATTTATTTCAAAGTGTTTTCATGCCTAAACAAAGCCAAAGCACAGAACAGACTCACGCTTAAGAGCAAAGGGCGGCCCCTGGTGGCTTGGCGGTATGGGTTGAGTATAGGGAGGCTCGGCTCTTTAATCTTTATTTGCCACCCTTCAGAGAAAGACTGAAAATACTGGAGAAACACGGGAAATAATATTACGGGATGATAGCTGGATAGAACTGTAAAATATGGGAGAATCCCGGGAGAAACGGGAGGGTTGAAAGGTATGGTGCTGCACTGCGCGGCCTTTTCAAGGCTATCGCGCGCCGTACGTGGGCTAGTTTATGAAGCTTACTCTGAGAAAGGCTAGGATGGCTACGCAGATGTGACAGAGGGAGTCGGTGAATGACTGATGCTGCTCTGTTTACACGGTAGTAAGACACCTTTTGCTCGATCAGATTACAGGTAAACAAGAGAGACACATTCCTGTTCAAAAACATGCCGTTTAAATGCTTAAGCCTTTTGTCCTCTTCCGATCATACTGCACGGGATTTCTCTGGTCTTTCAATCTAATACTGCAAAAATAGTGCTTTTTGAAAAGATTTGTACATTTAGTACTAAAACATTTAAATACTTTATAAAAACTGTATGCATTGTCGTTTATTTCCTTTATTTCTGATCATTTCATATTTCCTAATACAGAATTTATGCTGTTTTTAAGTTTTTATTGATTTTTTAATTGACTATATCATTTTACATATAGGCCTTTACTGTTGTCTTTAAATAATAATTTTAACAAATATTTTTCAACAACAAAAAGTAACTATACTGGGCAATTTATGAATAAAATATAATGCACAAGCTCCTGAATTTATCATGTGAAAAGATCATGCACATGTTTAGTAGATTGTAGTCACGCTTGTTTATGGTGCTTTTAGCATAGAATAAATGCATTACAGTTTTTCTCAGTTGCTTTGGCACATTTCTCAGATCCGAATTGAAATTTGCAAAACAGTAAGTGCATTTCTCAAAACAACATGTACAAATAGCAAAACATCACGGATTACCTGCAAAACCAAGTCTCTAGCTTAAAATCCTTAGTTCATCTCTCAAAACTCAATTTCTCTGTCATGCCAGTGGCGTCAGAACACTGACAGTCAAATTACTAATCAATAAAGGTGTACTCTGGAGGAGGAGTTATGCCTGTCATGATTACCAGCGATCTCTAACCACCAGAGGTCGCTGGTAAGCACTCACCTTCACAATAACCTATGGACTACAAATCCGCCATTCATGGACTACATTTTCATACATGCACTCCGTTCCACAAACACACATGCTTCCTCATTTTCACTGATTACACTTGCACCAGCTGAGGATTGTCAGAGACTGATTACACACACTATTTAAACAACACACACTCCCTGCGTTTGTCGAGTCTTGTTTAACTGTAAAGTGACTATTCAACAGAGACCGAAACTATATATTTTGATCAACATGACATCAGCAATTGATAATATAGGAAACATCAGAGAATTGCACATGATCATTTGTATAGATGTACAAAAGCATTCGCAACTTGTTCATTATGAGAAACTGCTTCTCTGATGTGCACAAGTGACACGACCCAGATAGTATACGAATGTGGGTCACTTTAGGTAGATATGCAGCACTGGTGGTCCTCCTTCAGCCCAAACAAAACGAATGCGAGCCTGGAGTGGCCCACCTGTACAATGGCAAAGGGGGGGGGCAAATATTTGAATTTATATATGGGCCTTTTAAGGCAAAGATTTGGCGCTTATGGCAAAATTTTATCTGAAGGTAAACCTAATGTGGCCCATGTGAAAAATGGTAAATTATCATGGGTCGCCACAGCAGAATGAACCACCAATTGTTCCAGCATACGTTTTACAAAGCGGATATCCTTCCAGCTGAGGGTCGTTTTAAACATGAGCATCTGTACTTCTCCTTAAGTAAAGGATGCGTGTACTTTTGCCATCTCTGACACACACACACACACTTTTTGCTAGAGCTTAAAGCAATCATTCATTCATGCATTAATTTTCTTTTCAGCTTAGTCCCTTTATTATTCTGGGGTCGCCACAGCAGAATGAACCGCCAACTTATCCAGCACATGTTTTATGCAGCGGATGCACTTCCAGCTGCAACCCATCATTAAGAAACACCAATACACACTTAATCACACACAAACACTACAGTCAATTTACCCAATTCTCCTGTAGTGCATGTGTTTGGACTGTGGGGGAAACCCGAGCACCCGGAGGAAACCCATGCCAACACGGGGAGAACATGCAAACTCCACACAGAAATGCCCAACTGACTCAGCCGAGGCTTGAACCAGTGACTTTCTTGCTGTGAGGCGATTGTCCTACACAATTTATATTTTATCTTAATTTAAACGGAGCAATTGGTTCATTTGTTTTAACGCTTCAAATCTCCCATCACTAATGACCACATAAAGGCCCAAACCTTCACTTTTAGGATACTTGCTGCACACCACTCTGCTGTAAAGGATGGTCCATTGGAGAAATTAATCCTGAAATCAAAATGAAATCAGAAATTAAATACAACAGAAAACAACTTCAACATGAGGATGCAACACAAACACGCAAACTTACAAACCAAACAACTCACAAAACAACACAACTTTAATAACAGTAAGCTAATAAGAGGCTTTAAAGTAAAGCAGATGGCAGGTGACCCTCTTGTTTACGCTCCAACACACTTGGGTGTTTTCCAAACAAGGACACGTGCATCGTTTGGGAAAAGAACGATGTAATAAGTGTTTTCCAAAACCCATTGTAAAGCTGCGGTCACACTGGGCTTTGTGTGTGCGAAATTCTGTCGTACATCGCTGCGAAAAGGGGCGGGATTAAACAAGATGATTAGACATTAAAAAAAGCAAGCGATTGCTCCATGTTTTAAATTTCTGTCCAGAGAGGTCCTGTTTTGATCCTCGATTACTCTCACGCAGTCAAGTGATGCGATTTCACAGGTCAGAGTTCGCCAAGCTTGAACTTTGCACCGCAGCAACATGCGAAACTTGACGCATGACCCCGCGTTTCCGGTCTGACGCATTCGCGTGCGTATGAATGGAAGTCTATGGGAAGGAAAGTCAATTGTGACCACAGCTTAAACTGTAAAATGTCCATAATGATGCTCTAAATGGGATGAAGCAACTTCTTCAGAGGAAATCAAATGGTGCAAATCAGATTGTTTCACATGCACATGCATTTAATAAAATTAAATAAAAACATGCACCCGCTTTTCTTTACGAATATCGAGAATATTCTATTCTAAACCATAAAACACTTAGCTAACACGTATTCTAACCTCATGTATAAATCATAAATCATTAATGGTTGTAATTTACAGTTAATAATAACAACCGAATAATAATAATGACAATGGTTGCTTGTTAATGGTTGTAATTTACAGCACCTTTATGAAGAAAATAAAAAATCCTTCTTAATAATAAAAACAACTGTTATTATTATCATGATTATTATTATAAAGTAGGATTTCTTTCTTTTCTTAATAACTAGCCAGCTGTAAAATAGTCCCATCCCTGGCTCCTTCCTGCTGCACCAATCACCATTCCCCCTCACCATCACGTTCCCTTAGCACCAATCACCGCTCTCCATCTCCTGCCACTCTCATCACACTCGAGCACTCTCCCCTGAATATTGATTGGACACACCTGCACCAGCAATCACCATTCCCCCATATGGCCTCCGCGATTCCAGTCAGTCAGTGGCTGAAATAAAAGTCGCAAGGTTCACTTCTCCTTCTCCCCTGCTTACCTTTTTCCATGGATGTTTTCCTCCTGTGGATGTCAAGCTGTGAATAAGGGAAGTGCCTGTTATTCTCTGATGATTGAGTGAAGCTCTTTGTTTACTTGATGAATGGTTTACAAGACTGATCACGATCCATGAATATTCACTTGCCTGCTTCCTCCTCCTGAACAATTCACATTGTTTTGAATAAATTGATGAAAAGAGAACCCTTTTCGTCAATGTGACTATAATAACATGAAGTTAGTTTCAGAAGTTGACTTGAACAATTTGACACATTAAAACAACTGCAGAAATGTTCAACCTACAGGCCCATGTCATGCACAGATACTTGATAAATAACTTAAAACAAATAAAAAGCATTAATGTATGCTACATATTTTTGTTTTCACAAGCTTTGGAGATGTAACGTATATTCTGCTTTTAAATAATAGGTCACCTATAGCTTTCATCATAAGGTATGGTGGTGTTCAAAATCGTATGCTTTCAAAGTGCACTACAAAGCTGTCAATTAACTACGCAAATGCCAACATAAAAAAATAACTGAACTGTAAAATACTCTGAAAACTAACAAAACATAAGAGTGGCTATTTTAATTATTTATTTAAATGTAGTATTTTTTTAGCATTCCAATTTTAAATGCTGGAATTTTTAATAGGTATAGGGCTTAGGGGGGTAATTATAAATGGAACACAACCAGGAACTATGCTTCTGACTACAGCTCTACAGGTGTACAATTTTGCAAAGCAGTGTGTGAATGTTCATTGGCACAACGCATTTGGCAATTGTCAAATTAACTGTTTATGACTGAACTTAAAGGGCACATAGGTTACCCCTTTTTTCATATTTAATATAAAGTCTTTTGTGTCCCCAGAATGTGTCTAAAGTTTCAGCTCAAAACACCCATCAGATTATTTATTAGAGCTGTTTGAAGTGTCTGTATTATAGCTGGAAAAAAGGTTGTTGCTGTTTTTTTTTTGTACTGGGCCTTTAAGGCTAGTCCTCCCCGCCCACCGTTCCCACGTGCCTGTCAGCAATCGTCGCCCTCGGCTGCCATAGGAAGCAGATCTCACATAACGTGTGTGAGAAATACTACAGTAAGAACTTTAACAATCAGTGTTTGATGCAGCTTTTGTGGATTTGCAATAGAGTCACACACAATGTCATTACAAAGTTCACGCACACACACAGTGCAGACACACACACACAGAGAGAGAGGCAGGCGTTAAGCTTTGCACTCATTTTGCATGCATATGTGTCATGATACAGGTTAATCTCCACTGCTGTATGGATATCTCTTATGTTAATGAACAAAATAAACCTGATTTAACGTCCACAAACCGGGATTGAAGCGTCTTTTATAATAGTTCTGACACGCGGCTGTGCTGATGAAGTGAAGCTGAAGTGAATCGCTGTACTTCATTACACACATGCTCCATTTTAAAACATGTTAAACTTGTGAAACTCACTCTTGATCACATTTGATGATGATTGATGATGATGATCCTAGCGAACTGAACAAACCTTTTATTCCCGGCTGCTTTGCGCACGTCTTGTTGATATGATTATACACGTGACTACCGGACATGTTAATACGCACAGCTGTCAATCAATATTGGTGGGCGGGGGGACCGCACTCCTACGTAAAGTTGCGCTCGGTCTGAAAACCGCTCCAATTGGTCCACCGTTTTTATGTTGTTAAATTTGAAACAAAAAGGACTGGGTGTGCTTATATCACCCCAATATGAGAGTTTATACACTATACTTACACACATTTCTGTCCAAACAGCTTGAAAAGTAGATTTTTCACCATAGGTGCCCTGGAAGACCTTAGTTGACTAACAAACGTTTTTTGGAAACGCACTGAATAAGTGGCCAGATGCTTTCAAATAGTCTTTTTGGTATAATATATACCCAAAATGAATATTATTCATAAAATAGATGTATTTAAAAATATAAATGGAGTCAACATGGCAAATGACCAACATCTGAATATTTAGCTCATTTCTGAACTACAATAAAATGTTTTTAAACAAACAAATCTTTAAAATTATTATCTGTATGCCCATTAAGACTAAATTATGTAATTAGTACAGTTTCTAATATTCCAAAGTCTTGTTTAAAAGTGTATTTGTTTTATTATTTGCAGCATATTTGTGAGTAGCCCAATTTATTATTATTTTTTTTAGTTCCCAGTTCTTTATGAATAATAATTTAGGCAGTAAAAAAATATAGTTCTGTATCCTCCCAAACACTTGTCTTAATCATATTGGTAAAATAATGTTGAATTCACTGGCCCCATGATCAATGTTAAGCTGCGGTCACACTGGGCTTTTCCTCCCATAGACTTCCATTCATACGCACGCGAATGCGTCAGACCGGAAACGCAGGGTCATGCGTTAAGTTTCGCAGTTCACTGCGGTGCAAAGTTCAAGCTTTGTGAACTCTGACCTGCGAAATCGCATCACTTGACTGCGTGAGACCAATCGAGGATTAAAACAGGACCTCTCTGGACAGAAATTTAAAGCATGGAGCAATCGCTTGCTTTTTTAAATGTCTAATCATCTTGTTTATTCCTGCCCCTTTTTGCAGCGCCGCACGACAGAATTTCGCTGAAGAAATTGACCTGTCCACTAAGAATGAGAAGCACAGTGGGTCTGGATCCCTCTCTGTGGTGTCAATCTCTATCCCTACTGGGAAGCTGACCGAGTCTGGTTCCCTCACAATGGCGTCCAACTCCCTGCCCTCTGAGAAGCTGACAGAATCTGGTTCCCTCACTGTGTCCAGGTCCCAGCCAACTGAGAAGCTAACAGAATCTAGCTCCCTCACAGTTGTATCCAGCCCCCAACCGAGTGAGAAGCTGAATGAATCTGGTACACTCACTGTGTCCAGCCCCCAGTCAACTGAGAAGCTGACTGAATCTGGTTCACTCAAGGTGGTGTCTGTCCCCCAGCCTTCTGAGAAGCTGACTGAATCTGGTTCCCTCACAGTTGTATACAGCCCCCAACCAAGTAAAAAGCTGACAGAATCTGGTTATCTCACTGTGGTGTCCAGCCTCCAGCCTTCTGAGAAGCTGACTGAATCTGGTTCCTTAAGTGTGGCATCAAACTCTGTCAGCTGACCGAATTTTTAAGTTTGTGTGAGTATTTGTGAGACTTGAAACTAAACTTTGTAAAGTGCAGTTTGACGATTTTGTGCCTTATCTGAAGACCCTACTACATGCAGCTCAATTGTGACTCATTTATAGTTATTTAAAAAAAATTGACTTGTGTACTTCCAGAGCTGGTCGCGTCCTAAGCATTGTA
This sequence comes from Danio aesculapii, assembly GCF_903798145.1. Lineage (NCBI taxonomy): Eukaryota > Metazoa > Chordata > Actinopteri > Cypriniformes > Danionidae > Danio > Danio aesculapii. The sequence continues at coordinate 2,036,846 of NC_079457.1, forward strand.
ATAAATAATGGTGATGGTGGTGTTTTAAATAAGTTAATCCAGAAATGGGACAAACGAAAGTAGGTCCTTTATTTTGATATTGAAACTTTTCTCTAAATTTGACCATTATTAAAACATTTCCTTTTGTCAAGCAGCAGTCTATACTATATAATTATAATAATGGCGTAGACTATGGGTCAGCAAACTTGGTCCTGGAGGGCTGGTGTCCCTGCAGAGTTTAGCTCCAACTTGCCTCAACACCTTCCTGGAAGTTTCAACAGATAACTTGATTAGCTTGTTCAGGTATGTTTGATTTGGGTTGGAGCTATACTTCCCAGGAACAAGTTAGGCTTGGCCTACAATAATGTATGGAGAAGCTAACTGAAATATAATGAAGTTACTTATAACTTCCAAGTTTCTAATTAATAAAAGATTTGTTTAGCCTCCCAAGCACAAGTCTTCAAATTTGAAAAAAAAATAATAATAATCTTGACCTCTCTGGCCCTGTGATTAGGCATGTTTCTTGCATTAGAGTTAAATTTTACTGTGCTATAATGAGTTTGTAACCAACCAATGGGTTCATTGGAGAGTTAACAAGGAGGTCACCTGATGTTAATGCCCCCTCCCTACTGAAAAGCTAAGAGAGACTGGTTATGTGGTGTTCAGTTCTGTCCCCACTGAGAAGATATCAGAAACTGGTTCTGTATCCTTATCAAGCCCCCTCCCCACTGAGAAGCTAACAGAGACCGCTTCTATATCTGTGGCATCTAGTCTTGTACCCACAGAGAAGACAACAGAAACTGTTAGCTTTTCAGTGGGGACAGGACCTAACATCACAGAACCAGAGACTGGTTCCATATCTGTGGCATCCAGTCCTGTACCCACTGAGAAGTTAACAAAAACTGGTTCTGTGGTGTTAAGTTCTGTCCCCACTGAGAAGATAGCAGAAACTGGCTTGTATCTGTGTGCAGCCTCTTCCCTACTAAGAAGCTAACAGACACTGGTTTCAGAGACTGGCTTTGCCACTGATGAATGGCGGTTCTGGGGGGTGGTGCCCCCGTGTCAAGCTTGGCCCCCTTAAATTTGGACGCTTATTTTTGTGTCACAAGTAAGATGCCACTGAGAAGCAAGATCAGCCATCGGTGGTGGACGGAGATATGACTGAGGCCTCTCGTGCATGTTCTCGGTGTCGCACGCACCCGCCCTCTCCTCTTTTCCTTGACTTTTGTCAGTGACGGTGCTGTGTGTATCAGTTTACCACATTCGTTATAAGTTAAGCCCAAAATTAATGGTTAATAAGATAAATTCAACTTCAGTCATGTTCATGTTGTGAAACCCTATTAAAATGTCCACTGTTAATTTTTTTATTAATTAATTTATTTTTATATATTAGACTTCTGTTTTCAATAGTGATTTTAACACTATTAATATAGAAAGTCCTCGGCTATGCATATGCTCTCATTAATTAGAAATTGAGTGTACGCAGTTTTACATCAAGAAATGCAGGCTTGAATTTACAAACAGTCGGCAAGTACCAGAGAACAGATGGAACACATTGATCAAATAGAGTTTTCACTCACGCTCATGTAAAAGTAACAATCAACTCGTTTAGTTTTGCCTTTCAATGTTTGTTTTTAGTTGTGATATGAAGCGCGAGTCTTCAAACACATTTTTTACAACACATTTTTAAACATAATAGTTTAACTGCCTAATTTCTAACACCTGCTTTTTTGTATCTCCTATGGTGCATAATATCTTGATAGTTGTTTTGCTAGATAGTTGTATTCAGATTAAAGTGTAGTTTAAAGATTTCACTAGGTTGTTAACTAGAAAAGTTAGAACAATTAGTCAAGTTATTGTTATTGTAGTTATTGTATTACTGTGTTTTTTTATATGAACTGCTTTTATGCAACACAAACTGTAAGATATAAAACTTATGACTTCAAAAAATTATTTTTATTTAATAGGAAATACTGTGAAAATCTCCTTGGTTTGTTAAAAATGGAAAACTTTTGGAAAACATTATTTTAAATTATTGGGAGGGGAAAAACATTGACTTCAACTGCATGTTAAAGTTTACAGGTACAAAAATATGCCTTGATGTTGTTGCATGTTAAAAATGTGTGAGTGTAGGTTATTTAATTATCTTGTTTATGAAGACTGCAGAGTGATGCATGACAAAAAAATGACTTTGAATAATTGTTTAAGTAGTTCGTGATGCATGTTAAAATGTGCCCCTTAAAAGTACAAGTGGCCCCTGCCCCAGTTACTCTGGTCTAGAACCGCCACAGCTCAGAAGATAGCCGAAACTGGTTCTGTTGTGTTCGGTACTGTCCCCACTAGGAAGATGAAAAAAACTGGTTCTTTATCTCTGGGATCCAGTCCTGTCCCCACTGAGAAGTTAACAGACACTGGTTCTATGTCTGTGGCATCCAGTTCAGTACCCACTGAGAAGATAACAGAAACTGGTTCTATATCTATAACATGGAAGCTATAGTGTGTGTGTGTGTGTGTGTGTGTGTGTGTGTGTGTGTGTGTGTGTTTATCATTCCAACCATTTTAAATGCTGGAATTTTTTAATGAATAGGGCATAGGGGGACAAGTGGGAATAGAACCCAACCAGGAATTACTTAACTTCAGCTCTAGAGGTGTTGCAAGTGTACAAGTTTGCGACGCAGTTTGTGAATGTTCATTAAAACGATGGATTTGGGAAACATCAAATTAACTGTTTGTAACAACAAAAAATTACTAGTGATGTGACATTGTGCACTATTGTGCATAGCCTCCTCCTTAGAGCATTTGCTTCACATGCAGGAATAGTTGGTTTGATCCCTGCTTGGAACGAGTCAGTGGGAAGGACCAGATGGAACACGATAAATGTAAATTCTTTTGAGTACCTTGGATTTTACTACAGTCATCGGTGGTGTAATGTAACATAACTTATGTGTAATAAACTACAGTAAGTGAGTTCTTTGTTTACATTACTGTTGTTGTATTACTACATGAAGGAGTTGGTCAGTTGTAAACATTTGACATTTTTGCAACACAGTGCTTTCCCACACTTTAACCAACAGAGGTCCTCATCGAGCTCTGATTTGGAAAGCTTCAAGTAACGAATCTTTTTCCGATACAATTGAGATGAACAGTTCACTGGTTCAGAAAGCTTCATTTCACATCACTAGAAATTACGACCTTAGTTGGCTAAAAAATTTTTTTGTATACATATATTAGTAGCCTTTACCTTCACTAAGTTGAACGGAGGCCAGCTAATAAGTGCTGTGCAAGTAAACCTCACTCCTCTGACCTCTAAAGGTGCTCTAGCGACAGATGCTAGAGTTCATGGTCTTTAGCCTCCTTGGTAGAGCACCCGACTCCCATGTGGAAGGTCGCCGGTTCGATACCAGCTCGGAGCGCGTTGGGTGGCATAGGACCGGTGGGGTTACATGAACAAAGTGAAAATTATTCATAATAAAGTAGATGTGCTTAGAAATATAAATGGAGTCAACATAGCAAAAGACCGACATCTGAATATTTAGCGGCAATGCAGTAGGTAGTGATGTTGCCTCACAGCAAGAAGGTCGCTGGTTCAAGCCTCGGCTGGGTCAGCTGGCATTTCTGTGTGGAGTTTGCATGTTCTCCCTGCATTCCCGTGGGGGTGCTCCGGTTTCCCCCACAGTCCAAAGACATGTGGTATAGGTCAATTGGGTAGGCTAAATTGTCCGTAGTGTATGAGAGTGAATGAGTGTGTATGGATGTTTCCCAGATATAGGTTGCGGCTGGAAGGGTGTCCGCTGCGTAAAATATGTGCTAGATAAGTTGGCAGTTCATTCTGTTGTGGCGACCCCGGATTAATAAAGGGATTAAGCCGAAAAGAAAATGAATGAATATTTAGCTCATTTCTGAACTACAATAAAATGTTTTTCAAACAAACAAATGTTTAAAATTATTATCTGTATGCCCATTAAGACTAAATTATGTAATTAGTACAGTTTCTAATATTCCAAAGTCTTGTTTAAAAGTTTATTTGTTGTATTATATGCAGCATATTTGTGAGTAGCCCAAATTATTATAATTTTTTTAGTTCCCAGTTCTTTATGAATAATAATTTAGGCAGTAAAAAATATAGTTCTGTATCCTCCCAAACACTTGTCTTAATCATATTGGTAAAATAATGTTCAATCAATTTTACTGCGCTATGAGTATTTAACCAATGGGTTTATTGGAGAGTTAACAAGTAGGTCACCTGATATTAATCACCTTAACAAGAAACCCAGGTGGTGGAAATCTGTGTTATTTTAAAACCCCTGGTTAGCCAGCTGATCAGAGAGCAGGACTAGATTGACTGCTGTTCAAGCTGCAGCCAAGATGGTGATTTGTAAACGTATGGTTGTAGTGGTGCTATTGTGTCAGTTAATGTTCAATGGTACAGTAGCTTTTGCCTTTTTTGGTGTTTAAAATGCATGGTTTTTTTCCCTGTTTAACCTGACATTTTGTCTTTAGGATTCACTTCTCCAATTGGCTGTCCCTTTAGTCACAATGGTGTTAAACGATGTGGCTCTAAGGGTGAAGGTTTGTAAATGATCATAATTGTGTTGTATGCAGTAATTTTTTTATATTTTATTTTATTTTATTTTTTCTCCAGGTGGTCAAACACAGTCAATTATGGCAAAATCCAACTTGGCTGTTCTACTTGCTTTAAAGAATGCATCTGGACTAATTATCCAAAGAGGTAACTTGTGTGCTGACACTAAAGCAAGAGAATTTTGTGCTTCAACTAACCAATTTTCATCATAGGTATTAAGAGGTTGCCTGCAACGATCCCTTTCTCTGATGTGTCCAGTCCTCACATTACCAAGGAGTCTAATGCTGCACTTGCACAATTTACTAAGTTGAGACCATCTGGTTGTCTCTCTGAGGAAATTGACCTGTCCACTAAGAATGAGCAGCACAGTGGGTCTGGATCCCTCTCTGTGGTGTCAATCTCTATCCCTACTGGGAAGCTGACCGAGTCTGGTTCCCTCGCAATGGCATCCAACTCCCTGCCTTCTGAGAAGCTGACAAAATCTGGTTCCCTCAGTGTGGTGTCTAGCCCACAGCCAGCTGAGAAGGTGACTGAATCTGGTTCCCTCACTGTGGCGCTAAACCCCCAACCAACTGGGAAAGTGACAGAATCTGGTTCCCTCACTGTGGCGCTAAACCCCCAACCAACAGAGAAAGTGACTGCATCTGGTTCCCTCGCTGTGGCGCTAAACCCCCAACCAACTGAAAAGCTGATTGAATCTGGATCCTTCAATGTGGTGCTAAGCCCCCAGCCAACTGGGAAAGTGACAGAATCTGGTTCCCTCACTGTGGCGCTAAACCCCCAACCAACTGAGAAGCTGATTGAATCTGGTTCCATCACGGTTGAGCTAAGCCCCCAGCCAACTGGGAAAGTGACAGAATCTGGTTCCCTCACTGTGGCGCTAAACCCCCAGCCAACTGGGAAAGTGACAGAATCTGGTTCCCTCACTGTGGCGCTAAACCCCCAGCCAACTGGGAAAGTGACAGAATCTGGTTCCCTCACTGTGGCGCTAAACCCCCAACCAACTGAGAAGCTGATTGAATCTGGTAGCCTTACTGTGGCGCTAAACCCCCAACCAACTGGCAAAGTGACCGAATCTGGTTCCCTCACTGTGGCGCTAAACCCCCAACCAACTGAGAAGCTGATTGAATCTGGTTCCATCACGGTTGAGCTAAGCCCCCAGCCAACTGGAAAAGTGACAGAATCTGGTTCCCTCACTGTGGCGCTAAACCCCCAACCAACTGAGAAGCTGATTGAATCTGGTTCCCTCACTGTGGCGCTAAACCCCCAACCAACGGAGAAGCTGATTGAATCTGGTTCCATCACGGTTGAGCTAAGCCCCCAGCCAACTGGGAAAGTGACAGAATCTGGTTCCCTCACTGTGGCGCTAAACCCCCAGCCAACTGGGAAAGTGACAGAATCTGGTTCCCTCACTGTGGCGCTAAACCCCCAGCCAACTGGGAAAGTGACAGAATCTGGTTCCCTCACTGTGGCGCTAAACCCCCAGCCAACTGGGAAAGTGACAGAATCTGGTTCCCTCACTGTGGCGCTAAACCCCCAACCAACTGGCAAAGTGACCGAATCTGGTTCCCTCACTGTCGCGCTAAACCCCCAACCAACTGAGAAGCTGATTGAATCTGGTTCCATCACGGTTGAGCTAAGCCCCCAGCCAACTGGAAAGGTGACAGAATCTGGTTCCCTCACTGTGGCGCTAAACCCCCAACCAACTGAGAAGCTGATTGAATCTGGTTCCCTCACTGTGGCGCTAAACCCCCAACCAACTGAGAAGCTGATTGAATCTGGTTCCCTCACTGTGGCGCTAAACCCCCAACCAACTGGGAAAGTGACAGAATCTGGTTCCCTCACTGTGGCGCTAAACCCCCAACCAACTGAGAAGCTGATTGAATCTGGTAGCCTTACTGTGGCGCTAAACCCCCAACCAACTGGCAAAGTGACCGAATCTGGTTCCCTCACTGTGGTGCTAAACCCCCAACCAACTGAGAAGCTGATTGAATCTGGTTCCGTCACGGTTGAGCTAAGCCCCCAGCCAACTGGAAAAGTGACAGAATCTGGTTCCCTCACTGTGGCGCTAAACCCCCAACCAACTGAGAAGCTGATTGAATCTGGTACCCTTACTGTGGCGCTAAACCCCCAACCAACTGGGAAAGTGACAGAATCTGGTTCCCTCACTGTGGCGCTAAACCCCCAACCAACAGAGAAGCTGGTTGAATCTGGTTCCATCACGGTTGAGCTAAGCCCCCAGCCAACTGGGAAAGTGACAGAATCTGGTTCCCTCACTGTGGCGCTAAGCCCCCAGCCAACTGGAAAAGTGACAGAATCTGGTTCCCTCACTGTGGCGCTAAACCCCCAACCAACAGAGAAGCTGGTTGAATCTGGTTCCCTCACTGTGGCGCTAAACCCCCAACCAACTGGGAAAGTGACCGAATCTGGTTCCCTCACTGTGGCGCTAAATCCCCAACCAACTGAGAAGCTGATTGAATCTGGTTCCATCACGGTTGAGCTAAGCCCCCAGCCAACTGGGAAAGTGACAGAATCTGGTTCCCTCACTGTGGCGCTAAACCCCCAACCAACTGAGAAGCTGATTGAATCTGGTACCCTTACTGTGGCGCTAAACCCCCAGCCAACTGGGAAAGTGACAGAATCTGGTTCCCTCACTGTGGCGCTAAACCCCCAACCAACTGAGAAGCTGATTGAATCTGGTTCCCTCACTGTGGCGCTAAACCCCCAACCAACAGAGAAGCTGGTTGAATCTGGTTCCCTCACTGTGGCGCTAAACCCCCAGCCAACTGGGAAAGTGACCGAATCTGGTTCCCTCACTGTGGCGCTAAATCCCCAACCAACTGAGAAGCTGATTGAATCTGGTTCCATCACGGTTGAGCTAAGCCCCCAGCCAACTGGGAAAGTGACAGAATCTGGTTCCCTCACTGTTGAGCTAAGCCCCCAGCCAACTGGGAAAGTGACAGAATCTGGTTCCCTCACTGTGGCGCTAAACCCCCAACCAACTGAGAAGCTGATTGAATCTGGTTCCATCACGGTTGAGCTAAGCCCCCAGCCAACTGGGAAAGTGACCGAATCTGGTTCCCTCACTGTGGCGCTAAACCCCCAGCCAACTGGGAAAGTGACAGAATCTGGTTCCCTCACTGTGGCGCTAAACCCCCAACCAACTGAGAAGCTGATTGAATCTGGTTCCATCACGGTTGAGCTAAGCCCCCAGCCAACTGGAAAAGTGACAGAATCTGGTTCCCTCACTGTGGCGCTAAACCCCCAACCAACTGAGAAGCTGATTGAATCTGGTACCCTCACTGTGGCGCTAAACCCCCAACCAACTGAGAAGCTGATTGAATCTGGTACCCTTACTGTGGCGCTAAACCCCCAACCAACTGGGAAAGTGACAGAATCTGGTTCCCTCACTGTGGCGCTAAGCCCCCAGCCAACTGGAAAAGTGACAGAATCTGGTTCCCTCACTGTGGCGCTAAACCCCCAACCAACAGAGAAGCTGGTTGAATCTGGTTCCCTCACTGTGGCGCTAAACCCCCAACCAACTGGGAAAGTGACCGAATCTGGTTCCCTCACTGTGGCGCTAAATCCCCAACCAACTGAGAAGCTGATTGAATCTGGTTCCATCACGGTTGAGCTAAGCCCCCAGCCAACTGGGAAAGTGACAGAATCTGGTTCCCTCACTGTTGAGCTAAGCCCCCAGCCAACTGGGAAAGTGACAGAATCTGGTTCCCTCACTGTTGAGCTAAGCCCCCAGCCAACTGGGAAAGTGATTGAATCTGGTACCCTCAATGTGGCGCTAAACCCCCAACCAACTGAGAAGCTGATTGAATCTGGTTCCATCACGGTTGCGCTAAACCCCCAACCAACTGAGAAGCTGATTGAATCTGGTTCCCTCACTGTGGCGCTAAACCCCCAGCCAACTGGGAAAGTGACCGAATCTGGTTCCCTCACTGTGGCGCTAAATCCCCAACCAACTGAGAAGCTGATTGAATCTGGTTCCATCACAGTTGCGCTAAACCCCCAACCAACAGAGAAAGTGACTGCATCTGGTTCCCTCGCTGTGGCGCTAAACCCCCAACCAACTGAGAAGCTGATTGAATCTGGTTCCATCACGGTTGCGCTAAACCCCCAACCAACTGAGAAGCTGATTGAATCTGGTTCCCTCACTGTGGCGCTAAACCCCCAGCCAACTGAGAAAGTGACAGCATCTGCGTCCTTTACTGTTTTGTCAAGCTCTCTGTCTCCTGCTTGTCCTGTCTCTGTGGTGTCCAGCCCTCTCCCTAAAGATAAACTGACCCAGTCTGGTTCCATCACAGTTGTATCCAGCCCCCAACCAACTAAACAGCTGACAGAATCTGGATCCTTCAATGTGGCACTAAACCCCCAACCAACTGAGAAAGTGACACAATCTGGTTCCCTTGCTGTGGGGCTGAACCCCCAACCAACAGAGAAGCTGATTGAATCTGGTTCCCTCACTGTGGCGCTAAACCCCCAACCAACTGGGAAAGTGACAGAATCTGGTTCCCTCACTGTGGTGCTAAACCCCCAACCAACTGAGAAGCTGATTGAATCTGGTTCCATCACAGTTGTATCCAGCCCCCAACCAACTAAACAGCTGACAGAATCTGGATCCTTCAATGTGGTGCTAAGCCCCCAGCCAACTGAGAAAGTGATTGAATCTGGTTCCCTTAATGTTGTAATAAGCCCCCAGCCAACTGAGAAAGTGATTGAATCTGGTTCCCTTAATGTTGTAATAAGCCCCCAGCCAACTGAGAAAGTGATTGAATCTGGTTCCCTTAATGTTGTAATAAGCCCCCAGCCAACTGAGAAAGTGATTGAATCTGGTTCCCTTAATGTTGTAATAAGCCCCCAGCCAACTGAGAAAGTGATTGAATCTGGTTCCCTTGCTGTGGGGCTGAACCCCCAACCAACCGAGAAGCTGATTGAATCTGGTTCCCTCACTGTGGCGCTAAACCCCCAACCAACTGAGAAAGTGACACAATCTGGTTCCCTCACTGTGGCGCTAAACCCCCAACCAACTGGGAAAGTGACAGAATCTGGTTCCCTCACTGTGGTGCTAAGCCCCCAACCAACAGAAAAGCTGATTGAATCTGGTTCCATCACAGTTGTATCCAGCCCCCAACCAACTAAACAGCTGACAGAATCTGGATCCTTCAATGTGGTGCTAAGCCCCCAGCCAACTGAGAAAGTGATTGAATCTGGTTCCCTTAATGTTGTAATAAGCCCCCAGCCAACTGAGAAAGTGACACAATCTGGTTCCCTTGCTGTGGGGCTGAACCCCCAACCAACAGAGAAGCTGATTGAATCTGGATCCTTCAATGTGGTGCTAAGCCCCCAGCCAACTGGGAAAGTGACAGAATCTGGTTCCCTCACTGTTGAGCTAAACCCCCAGCCAACTGGGAAAGTGACAGAATCTGGTTCCCTCACTGTTGAGCTAAGCCCCCAGCCAACTGGGAAAGTGACAGAATCTGGTTCCCTCACTGTTGAGCTAAGCCCCCAGCCAACTGGGAAAGTGACAGAATCTGGTTCCCTCACTGTGGCACTAAACCCCCAACCAACTGAGAAAGTGACACAATCTGGTTCCCTCACTGTGGCGCTAAACCCCCAACCAACTGGGAAAGTGACAGAATCTGGTTCCCTCACTGTGGTGCTAAACCCCCAACCAACTGGGAAAGTGACAGAATCTGGTTCCCTCACTGTGGTGCTAAGCCCCCAACCAACAGAAAAGCTGATTGAATCTGGTTCCCTCGCTGTGGCGCTAAACCCCCAACCAACAGAAAAGCTGATTGAATCTGGTTCCATCACAGTTGTATCCAGCCCCCAACCAACTAAACAGCTGACAGAATCTGGATCCTTCAATGTGGTGCTAAGCCCCCAGCCAACTGAGAAAGTGATTGAATCTGGTTCCCTTGCTGTTGTACTAAACCCCCAACCAACTGACAAAGTGACACAATCTGGTTCCCTCACTGTGGCACTAAACCCCCAACCAACTGAGAAGCTGATTGAATCTGGTTCCATCACGGTTGAGCTAAGCCCCCAGCCAACTGGGAAAGTGACAGAATCTGGTTCCCTCACTGTGGTATTAAACCCCCAACCAACAGAGAAGCTGATTGAATCTGGTTCCCTCACTGTGGCGCTAAACCCCCAGCCAACAGAGAAGCTGATTGAATCTGGTTCCCTCACTGTGGCGCTAAACCCCCAGCCAACAGAGAAGCTGATTGAATCTGGATCCTTCAATGTGGCGCTAAGCCCCCAGCCAACTGAGAAAGTGACAGAATCTGGTTCCCTCACTGTGGTGCTAAACCCCCAACCAACAGCGAAGCTGATTGAATCTGGTTCCATCACAGTTGTATCCAGCCCCCAACCAACTAAACAGCTGACAGAATCTGGATCCTTCAATGTGGTGCTAAGCCCCCAGCCAACTGAGAAGCTGACAGGATCCACTTCCCTGTTTGAGGTGTCCAGCCCACTTTCTACTGGAAAGGTTACAGAGTCTGGATTACTTGTGCTGTCTGCCCCTCTACCCACTGAAAAGGTAACTGAAACTGCTTCCTTAGTGTCTAGCCCACCCGCTACTGACAAGCTGACTGATTCTGGTTCCCTCTCTCTGGTGTCCAACCCACCTTCTACTGGAAAGTTGACTGAATCTGGTTCCCTTGAATTGTTTGGCCCTCTCCCAACTGACAAGCTAACTAATTCTGGTTCTCTCTATGTGGTGTCCAACGCACATTCTACTGGAAAGTTGACCAACTCATCTGGCTCCCTGTATGTAGTGTCCAGCCCACTCACTACTGAGCTGACTGAATCTGGTTCCTTTAACTTGTCTGGCTCTCTCCCTACTGAGAAGCTGACTGATTCTGGTTCCCTCTCTCTGGTGTCCAACCCACCTTCTACTGGAAAATTGACTGAATCTAGTTCCTTCTATTTAGTCTCCAGCCCACTCACCACTGGGAAGCTCACAGAATCTGGTTCCTTTGTTTTGTCTGGCTCTCTCCCTATTGGAAAACTAACGGAATCTGGTGCCCTCTCTCTGGTGTCCAGCCCACCTACTACTGGAAAGCTGACACAATCTGGTTCTCTCTACATGTTATCCAACCCACTCACTTCTGGGAAGCTGACTGAATCTGGTTCAGTCTCTGTGGTGTCCAGCCCACTCACTACTGGGAAGCTCACAGAATCTGGTTCCTTTGTTTTGTCTGGCTCTCTCCCTATTGGAAAACTAACGGAATCTGGTGCCCTATCTCTGGTGTCCAGCCCACCTACTACTGGAAAGCTGACACCATCTGGTTCCCTCTACATGTTATCCAACCCACTCACTTCTGGGAAGCTGACTGAATCTGATTCATTTGAACTTTCTGGCCCCCTACCTACTGGGGAGCTGACAGAGTCTAGTTTCCCCTTTGTGGTGTCTGGTCACCTCCCTGTAGAGTTTGTTCCCAATTCTGAGTCCAGCCCTCACCATTCCCATGCTTTTTGGAAGAAGCTAAAGTCTCGTTTTCACCCCAATGACAAGTCTGCTCGGCGTCTAATTGCTTGTTTGCATAAAAAAGGGTGTGCTTTTAAGCGTGTGCATTTCTAAATCTGTCTCTTAGCTCTTGACTCCTTTTTAAATAAACTTGGCTACTTACTGGAGTTGTGCTGAAGTTGTGTGGTTTATTTATTTTTTTTTCTTCTCCCCTCTCCCATTACTTGTGCTTATGCTCTACAAAATTAAGTTTGTTGGTATAAAATCAATCTGCTACTGAAGTGTCACCTATTTGAGAGAATATTAGTACACCAATTCTCTTGTAAATAAGAGACAAGTTACAGCTGACAAGCTTGCCTTTGCTTGGGCCCCAGAAAGTAAAGATGTTGCACTAGGAGTGGTTAATGACACAAAAGCCACATGCATTATAGAAATTTGTTTTTACTCAATTTTTGGGGGGAACACTTGAGTCAATAAGATATTGCCTTGACTAAAGGCTGTTCTCTCACTGAATATCATGATTATATTTAAGGATTTTCACAAATTGTATTTCTGTAGATTGTGGTTTATCTTGATCACAATGTGTTGCAGTTGGAAAGTATTTGAGACTTTAGAATTAAATTGTGAAGTGCAGTTTAACAGGACTTATCTGAAGATTATTATATGCAGCACAATTGTGACTCATTTAATAGTTAACATTTTGACTTGTATTCTTCCAGTGCTGGTAGTGTCCGAAGTATTGTAATAATGGTGGTATTGTTTTAAATAAGTTAACTCTGAAATGAGAGACAAATGTCAGTCTTTTAGATTTGACACTTATTGAAATGTTTCCTTGTCAAACAGCAGTCTGTAATATATAACTATAATAATGGTTTAGACTATAGGTCACCAAACTTGGTCCTGGAGGGCTAGTGTCCCTGCAAGGTTTAGCTCCAATTTGCCTCAATACCTTCTAAGTTTCAAAAGAGAACTTTATTAGCTTGTTCCTGAGAAGTTTATCTCCAACCCAAATCAAACATATCTGAGCAAGTTAGCCCTGGCCTAGGATAACGTGTGGAGAAGCTAACAGATTTTTCTTGGAACTAGAAATATGATGAAGTTACTTAAGTTCCAAGGTTCTTAATATTTTTAGGCAAAAAAGATTTGTGTAACCTCCCAAACACTGGTCTTCAAATTGAAAAAAAAAAAAATCTTGACTTCTCTGGCCCTATGATTAGGCATGTTTCTTGCATTGGAGTTAAATTTAACTGTGCTATAATGAGTTTTTAACCAACCAATGGTTTCATTGGAGAGTTATCAAGTAGGTCACCTGACATTAATTTCACCTTAACAAGAAACCCAGGTGGTGGAAATTTGGGTTATTTTAAAACCCCTGGTTAGCTGTCTGAAAGCAGGACTGGATTGACTGTTGTTCAATCTGCAGTCAAGATGGTGATTTGTAAATATGTGATTGTAGTGTTTCTTTGGTACATGTTAGTGCTTAATGGTAAAATTGCTTTTACTTTTTTTTTTTTAAGTTTATTAAGAAGCATATACATGCTGTTTTCTTGTTTAACTTGACACTTTGTCTTCAGGATTTACTTCTCCAATTGGGTGTCCTTTCCACCGAAGTGGTATTGAGCAAGTTGACTTGGAGGGCAAAGGTTTGTAACTATGGGCATGATGGCATTGTGCACACCATGTAGTTACCTTTATGAGAACTTGGCTATTTTGTTATTGTGGTTCTCTCCGTCTACAGGCTATGAAAATCCATCACAGCCAGTGGTAGGAAAGTGTAACTTGGCTGTTTTGCTTTCTTTAAAAAATACAACTGGCGTCGTTATTCAAAGAGGTAAACTATTACAATTGGTACTAGACCATGAGGATAAACAACTGCAGCTTATTTAAGTCTTTTTGTTCTAGGCATTGTTGCAAAGTTAAATGGCTCCATCCCTTTCCCACCTGAAGTGTCCAGCCCCCATATTACCCAGGAGTCAAGTGATGTGCCTGCTGAGGCTGATACGAAGATAAGATTGTCCAGTTGTCTCTCTGCTCAGGAGACTGTTCTCCCCACAACTAAGATTGAGAAACAGACAGAGTCCCTTCCCCTCTTTGTGAAGTCCATCTCTCTGTCTGCTGCATCTAGTCCTATCCCTGTGGTGTCCAGCCCTCTACCTGCTTCGTCTGACAACCTTACTGAATCTAGTCCCCCTTTTGATGAGTCCACCTCCCTGCCTGCTGTGTCTAGTCCCCCCTCTATGGCATCCAGTACTCCTCCTACTGAGAAGCTGATTGAATCTAGTCCCCTCTTTGTGGAGTCCAGCCCTCTAGCTACTGAAAAGCTGACTGAATCTGGTTCCCTCACGGTGTTGCCCAGCCCTGTCCCCAATGAAAAGTTGACCATCCCTCACCCTACAGAAAAGCTACCTGAATCTGTTTTCCTTGCTGTAGTGTCCAACCCCCTCCCTACTGGAAAGGTTACGGAATCTGGTTCAATATCTGTGATGTCCAGCCCACTCCCTACTGAGATTATAACTGAGATTGGTTTTGCATCTGTGGTTTCCAGTTCTACAACCACTGACAAGCTAAAAGAGACTGGTTCTGTATCTGTGGGATCCAATCTCGTACCCAATGACAAGAGAACTGAGACTGTGTCTGTGGAGGTCGGTCCTGTTCCCACTCAGAAGCTAACGGAGACTGGTTCAGTATCTGTGGAGGTCGGTCCTGTCCCCAATCAGAAGCTAACGGAGACTGGTTCAGTATCTGTGGAGGTCGGTCCTGTCCCCACTCAGAAGCTAATAGAGACTGGTTCTGTATCTGTGGAGCTCGGTCCTATCCCCACTCAGAAGCTAACAGAGACTGGTTCTGTATCTGTGGAGGTCGGTCCTGTCCCCGCTCAGAAGCAATCAGAAAGTGGGTCTGTATCTGTGGAGGTCAGTCCTGTTCCCACTCAGAAGCTAATGGAAACTGGTTCAGTATCTGTGGAAGTCGGTCCTGTTCCCACTCAGAAGCTAACGGAAACTGGTTCTGTATCTGTTGAGGTCGGTCCTGTCCCCACTCAGAAGCTAACGGAGACTGGTTTTGTATCTGTGGAGGTCGGTCCTATCCCCACTCAGAAGCTAATGGAGACTGGTTCTGTATCTGTGGAGGTCGGTCCTGTCCCCACTCAGAAGCTAACGGAGACTGGTTCTATATCTGTGGAGGTCGGTCCTGTCCCCACTCAGAAGCTAACGGAGACTGGTTCTGTATCTGTGGAGGTCGGTCCTGTCCCTACTGTGAAGATAACCGAGACTGGTTCTGTATCTGTGGAGGTCGGTCCTATCCCCACTCAGAAGCTAACTGAGACTGGTTCAGTATCTGTGGAAGTCGGTCCTGTCCCCACTCAGAAGCTAATGGAGACT
The DNA here is from genome assembly GCF_903798145.1 of Danio aesculapii. Classification (NCBI taxonomy): domain Eukaryota; kingdom Metazoa; phylum Chordata; class Actinopteri; order Cypriniformes; family Danionidae; genus Danio; species Danio aesculapii. Next base: position 2,052,273 of record NC_079457.1, read on the forward strand.
GGTTCTGTATCTGTGGAGGTCGGTCCTGTCCCCACTCAGAAGCTAACGGAAACTGGTTCTGTATCTGTGGAGGTCGGTCCTGTCCCCACTCAGAAGCTAACGGAGACTGGTTCTGTATCTGTGGAGGTCGGTCCTGTCCCCACTCAGAAGCTAACGGAGACTGGTTCTGTATCTGTGGAGGTCGGTCCTGTCCCCACTCAAAGGCTAATGGAGACTGGTTCTGTATCTGTGGAGGTCAGTCCTGTCCCCACTCAGAAGCTAACGGAGACTGGTTCTGTATCTGTGGAGGTCGGTCCTGTCCCCACTCAGAAGCTAACGGAGACTGGTTCTGTATCTGTGGAGGTCGGTCCTGTCCCCACTCAGAAGCTAACGGAAACTGGTTCTGTATCTGTGGAGGTCGGTCCTGTCCCCACTCAGAAGCTAACGGAGACTGGTTCTGTATCTGTGGAGGTCGGTCCTGTCCCCACTCAGAAGCTAACGGAGACTGGTTCTGTATCTGTGGAGGTCGGTCCTGTCCCCACTCAGAAGCTAACGGATATTGGTTCTGTATCTGTGGAGGTCGGTCCTGTCCCCACTCAGAAGCTAACGGAGACTGGTTCAGTATCTGTGGAGGTCGGTCCTGTCCCCACTCAGAAGCTAACGGAGACTGGTTCAGTATCTGTGGAGGTCGGTCCTGTCCCCACTCAGAAGCTAACGGAGACTGGTTCAGTATCTGTGGAGGTCGGTCCTGTTCCCACTCAGAAGCTAATGGAGACTGGTTCAGTATCTGTGGAAGTCGGTCCTGTCCCCACTCAGAAGCTAACGGAAACTGGTTCTGTATCTGTGGAGCTCGGTCCTGTCCCCACTCAGAAGCTAACGGAGACTGGTTCAGTATCTGTGGAGCTCGGTCCTGTCCCCACTCAGAAGCTAACGGAGACTGGTTCTGTATCTGTGGAGGTTGGTCCTGTCCCTACTCAGAAGCTAACGGAGACTGGTTCTGTATCTGTGGAGGTCGGTCCTGTCCCCACTCAGAAGCTAACGGAGACTGGTTCTGTATCTGTGGAGGTTGGTCCTGTCCCTACTCAGAAGCTAACGGAGACTGGTTCAGTATCTGTGGAAGTCGGTCCTGTCCCCACTCAGAAGCTAACTGAGACTGGTTCTGTATCTGTGGAGGTCGGTCCTGTCCCCACTCAGAAGCTAATGGAGACTGGTTCTGTATCTGTGGAGGTCGGTCCTGTCCCCACTCAGAAGCTAACGGAGACTGGTTCTGTATCTGTGGAGGTCGGTCCTGTCCCCACTCAGAAGCTAACGGAGACTGGTTCTGTATCTGTGGAGGTCGGTCCTGTCCCTACTGTGAAGATAACCGAGACTGGTTCTGTATCTGTGGAGGTCGGTCCTGTCCCCACTCAGAAGCTAATGGAGACTGGTTCTGTATCTGTGGAGGTCGGTCCTGTCCCCACTCAGAAGCTAACGGAGACTGGTTCTATATCTGTGGAGGTCGGTCCTGTCCCCACTCAGAAGCTAACGGAGACTGGTTCTGTATCTGTGGAGGTCGGTCCTGTCCCTACTGTGAAGATAACCGAGACTGGTTCTGTATCTGTGGAGGTCGGTCCTATCCCCACTCAGAAGCTAACTGAGACTGGTTCAGTATCTGTGGAAGTCGGTCCTGTCCCCACTCAGAAGCTAATGGAGACTGGTTCTGTATCTGTGGAGGTCGGTCCTGTCCCCACTCAGAAGCTAACGGAAACTGGTTCTGTATCTGTGGAGGTCGGTCCTGTCCCCACTCAGAAGCTAACGGAGACTGGTTCTGTATCTGTGGAGGTCGGTCCTGTCCCCACTCAGAGGCTAATGGAGACTGGTTCTGTATCTGTGGAGGTCGGTCCTGTCCCCACTCAGAAGCTAACGGAGACTGGTTCTGTATCTGTGGAGGTCGGTCCTGTCCCCACTCAGAAGCTAACGGAGACTGGTTCTGTATCTGTGGAGGTCGGTCCTGTCCCCACTCAGAAGCTAACGGAGACTGGTTCTGTATCTGTGGAGGTCGGTCCTGTTCCCACTCAGAAGCTAATGGAAACTGGTTCAGTATCTGTGGAGGTCGGTCCTGTTCCCACTCAGAAGCTAATGGAAACTGGTTCAGTATCTGTGGAGGTCGGTCCTGTCCCCACTCAGAAGCTAACGGAAACTGGTTCTGTATCTGTGGAGGTCGGTCCTGTCCCCACTCAGAAGCTAACGGAAACTGGTTCTGTATCTGTGGAGGTCGGTCCTGTCCCCACTCAGAAGCTAACGGAGACTGGTTCTGTATCTGTGGAGGTCGGTCCTGTCCCCACTCAGAAGCTAACGGAGACTGGTTCTGTATCTGTGGAGGTCGGTCCTGTCCCCACTCAGAAGCTAACGGAGACTGGTTCTGTATCTGTGGAGGTCGGTCCTGTCCCCACTCAGAAGCTAACGGAGACTGGTTCTGTATCTGTGGAGGTCGGTCCTGTCCCCACTCAGAAGCTAACGGAAACTGGTTCTGTATCTGTGGAGGTCGGTCCTGTCCCCACTCAGAAGCTAACGGAGACTGGTTCTGTATCTGTGAAGGTCGGTCCTGTCCCCACTCAGAAGCTAACGGAGACTGGTTCTGTATCTGTGGAGGTCGGTCCTGTCCCCACTCAGAAGCTAACGGAAATTGGTTCTGTATCTGTGGAGGTCGGTCCTGTCCCCACTCAGAAGCTAACGGAGACTGGTTCAGTATCTGTGGAGGTCGGTCCTGTCCCCACTCAGAAGCTAACGGAGACTGGTTCAGTATCTGTGGAGGTCGGTCCTGTCCCCACTCAGAAGCTAACGGAGACTGGTTCAGTATCTGTGGAGGTCGGTCCTGTTCCCACTCAGAAGCTAATGGAAACTGGTTCAGTATCTGTGGAAGTCGGTCCTGTCCCCACTCAGAAGCTAACGGAAACTGGTTCTGTATCTGTGGAGCTCGGTCCTGTCCCCACTCAGAAGCTAACGGAGACTGGTTCAGTATCTGTGGAGCTCGGTCCTGTCCCCACTCAGAAGCTAACGGAGACTGGTTCTGTATCTGTGGAGGTTGGTCCTGTCCCTACTCAGAAGCTAACGGAGACTGGTTCTGTATCTGTGGAGGTCGGTCCTGTCCCCACTCAGAAGCTAACGGAGACTGGTTCTGTATCTGTGGAGGTTGGTCCTGTCCCTACTCAGAAGCTAACGGAGACTGGTTCAGTATCTGTGGAAGTCGGTCCTGTCCCCACTCAGAAGCTAACTGAGACTGGTTCTGTATCTGTGGAGGTCGGTCCTGTCCCCACTCAGAAGCTAATGGAGACTGGTTCTGTATCTGTGGAGGTTGGTCCTGTCCCCACTCAGAAGCTAACGGAGACTGGTTCTGTATCTGTGGAGGTCGGTCCTGTCCCCACTCAGAAGCTAACGGAGACTGGTTCTGTATCTGTGGAGGTCGGTCCTGTCCCTACTGTGAAGATAACCGAGACTGGTTCTGTATCTGTGGAGGTCGGTCCTGTCCCCACTCAGAAGCTAATGGAGACTGGTTCTGTATCTGTGGAGGTCGGTCCTGTCCCCACTCAGAAGCTAATGGAGACTGGTTCTGTATCTGTGGAGGTCGGTCCTGTCCCCACTCAGAAGCTAACGGAGACTGGTTCTATATCTGTGGAGGTCGGTCCTGTCCCCACTCAGAAGCTAACGGAGACTGGTTCTGTATCTGTGGAGGTCGGTCCTGTCCCTACTGAGAAGATAACCGAGACTGGTTCTGTATCTGTGGAGGTCGGTCCTATCCCCACTCAGAAGCTAACTGAGACTGGTTCAGTATCTGTGGAAGTCGGTCCTGTCCCCACTCAGAAGCTAATGGAGACTGGTTCTGTATCTGTGGAGGTCGGTCCTGTCCCCACTCAGAAGCTAACGGAAACTGGTTCTGTATCTGTGGAGGTCGGTCCTGTCCCCACTCAGAAGCTAACGGAGACTGGTTCTGTATCTGTGGAGGTCGGTCCTGTCCCCACTCAGAAGCTAACGGAGACTGGTTCTGTATCTGTGGAGGTCGGTCCTGTCCCCACTCAGAGGCTAATGGAGACTGGTTCTGTATCTGTGGAGGTCGGTCCTGTCCCCACTCAGAAGCTAACGGAGACTGGTTCTGTATCTGTGGAGGTCGGTCCTGTCCCCACTCAGAAGCTAACGGAGACTGGTTCTGTATCTGTGGAGGTCGGTCCTGTTCCCACTCAGAAGCTAATGGAAACTGGTTCAGTATCTGTGGAGGTCGGTCCTGTCCCCACTCAGAAGCTAACGGAAACTGGTTCTGTATCTGTGGAGGTCGGTCCTGTCCCCACTCAGAAGCTAACGGAGACTGGTTCTGTATCTGTGGAGGTCGGTCCTGTTCCCACTCAGAAGCTAATGGAAACTGGTTCAGTATCTGTGGAGGTCGGTCCTGTCCCCACTCAGAAGCTAACGGAAACTGGTTCTGTATCTGTGGAGGTCGGTCCTGTCCCCACTCAGAAGCTAACGGAAACTGGTTCTGTATCTGTGGAGGTCGGTCCTGTCCCCACTCAGAAGCTAACGGAGACTGGTTCTGTATCTGTGGAGGTCGGTCCTGTCCCCACTCAGAAGCTAACGGAGACTGGTTCTGTATCTGTGGAGGTCGGTCCTGTCCCCACTCAGAAGCTAACGGAAATTGGTTCTGTATCTGTGGAGGTCGGTCCTGTCCCCACTCAGAAGCTAACGGAGACTGGTTCAGTATCTGTGGAGGTCGGTCCTGTCCCCACTCAGAAGCTAACGGAGACTGGTTCAGTATCTGTGGAGGTCGGTCCTGTCCCCACTCAGAAGCTAACTGAGACTGGTTCTGTATCTGTGGAGGTCGGTCCTGTTCCCACTCAGAAGCTAATGGAAACTGGTTCTGTATCTGTGGAGCTCGGTCCTGTCCCCACTCAGAAGCTAACGGAAACTGGTTCTGTATCTGTGGAGCTCGGTCCTGTCCCCACTCAGAAGCTAACGGAGACTGGTTCTGTATCTGTGGAGCTCGGTCCTGTCCCCACTCAGAAGCTAACGGAGACTGGTTCTGTATCTGTGGAGGTTGGTCCTGTCCCTACTCAGAAGCTAACGGAGACTGGTTCTGTATCTGTGGAGGTCGGTCCTGTCCCCACTCAGAAGCTAACGGAGACTGGTTCTGTATCTGTGGAGGTTGGTCCTGTCCCTACTCAGAAGCTAACGGAGACTGGTTCAGTATCTGTGGAAGTCGGTCCTGTCCCCACTCAGAAGCTAACGGAGACTGGTTCTGTATCTGTGGAGGTCGGTCCTGTCCCCACTCAGAAGCTAACGGAGATTGGTTCTGTATCTGTGGAGGTCGGTCCTGTCCCCACTCAGAAGCTAACGGAGACTGGTTCTGTATCTGTGGAGGTCGGTCCTGTCCCCACTCAGAAGCTAACGGAGACTGGTTCTGTATCTGTGGAGGTCGGTCCTGTCCCTACTCAGAAGCTAACGGAGACTGGTTCAGTATCTGTGGAGGTCGGTCCTGTCCCCACTCAGAAGCTAACTGAGACTGGTTCTGTATCTGTGGAGGTCGGTCCTGTCCCCACTCAGAAGCTAACGGAGACTGGTTCTGTATCTGTGGAGGTCGGTCCTGTCCCCACTCAGAAGCTAACGGAGACTGGTTCTGTATCTGTGGAGGTCGGTCCTGTCCCCACTCAGAAGCTAACGGAGATTGGTTCTGTATCTGTGGAGGTCGGTCCTGTCCCCACTCAGAAGCTAACGGAGACTGGTTCTGTATCTGTGGAGGTCGGTCCTGTCCCCACTCAGAAGCTAACCGAAACTGGTTCTGTATCTGTTGAGGTCGGTCCTGTCCCCACTCAGAAGCTAACGGAGACTGGTTTTGTATCTGTGGAGGTCGGTCCTATCCCCACTCAGAAGCTAATGGAGACTGGTTCTGTATCTGTGGAGGTCGGTCCTGTCCCCACTCAGAAGCTAACGGAAATTGGTTTTGTATCTGTGGAGGTCGGTCCTGTCCCCACTCAGAAGCTAACGGAGACTGGTTCAGTATCTGTGGAGGTCGGTCCTGTCCCCACTCAGAAGCTAACAGAGACTGGTTCTATATCTGTGGAGGTCGGTCCTGTCCCCACTCAGAAGCTAACGGAGACTGGTTCTGTATCTGTGGAGGTCGGTCCTGTCCCCACTCAGAAGCTAACCGAAACTGGTTCTGTTTCTGTGGAGGTCGGTCCTGTCCCCACTCAGAAGCTAACGGAGACTGGTTCTGTATCTGTGGAGGTTGGTCCTGTCCCCACTCAGAAGCTAACTGAGACTGGTTCAGTATCTGTGGAGGTCGGTCCTGTCCCCACTCAGAAGCTAACGGAGACTGGTTCTGTATCTGTGGAGGTCGGTCCTGTCCCCACTCAGAAGCTAACCGAGACTGGTTCTGTTTCTGTGGAGGTCGGTCCTGTCCCCACTCAGAAGCTAACGGAGACTGGTTCTGTATCTGTGGAGGTCGGCCCTGTCCCCACTCAGAAGCTAATGGAGACTGGTTCTGTGTCTTTGGAGGTCGGTCCTGTCCCCACTCAGAAGCTTGCGGAGACCGGTTCTGTATCTGTGGAGGTCGGTCCTGTCCCCACTCAGAAGCTAATAGAGACTGGTTCAGTATCTGTGGAGGTCGGTCCTGTCCCCACTCAGAAGCTAATAGAGACTGGTTCAGTATCTGTGGAGGTCGGTCCTGTCCCCACTCAGAAGCTAACGGAGACTGGTTCTGTATCTGTGGAGGTCGGTCCTGTCCCCACTCAGAAGCTAACGGAGACTGGTTCTGTATCTGTGGAGGTCGGTCCTGTCCCCACTCAGAAGCTAACGGAGACTGGTTCTGTATCTGTGGAGGTCGGTCCTGTCCCTACTGTGAAGATAACCGAGACTGGTTCTGTATCTGTGGAGGTCGGTCCTGTCCCCACTCAGAAGCTAACTGAGACTGGTTCAGTATCTGTGGAGGTCGGTCCTGTCCCCACTCAGAAGCTAACGGAGACTGGTTCTGTATCTGTGGAGGTCGGTCCTGTCCCCACTCAGAAGCTAACGGAGACTGGTTCTGTATCTGTGGAGGTCGGTCCTGTCCCCACTCAGAAGCTAACGGAGACTGGTTCTGTATCTGTGGAGGTCGGTCCTGTCCCCACTCAGAAGCTAACGGAGACTGGTTCTGTATCTGTGGAGGTCGGTCCTGTCCCCACTCAGAAGCTAACGGAGACTGGTTCTGTATCTGTGGAGGTCGGTCCTGTCCCCACTCAGAAGCTAACGGAGACTGGTTCTGTATCTGTGGAGGTCGGTCCTGTCCCTACTGTGAAGATAACCGAGACTGGTTCTGTATCTGTGGAGGTCGGTCCTGTCCCCACTCAGAAGCTAACTGAGACTGGTTCAGTATCTGTGGAGGTCGGTCCTGTCCCCACTCAGAAGCTAACGGAAACTGGTTCTGTATCTGTGGAGGTCGGTCCTGTCCCCACTCAGAAGCTAACGGAGACTGGTTCTGTATCTGTGGAGGTCGGTCCTGTCCCCACTCAGAAGCTAATGGAGACTGGTTCTGTATCTGTGGAGGTCGGCCCTGTCCCCACTCAGAAGCTAATGGAGACTGGTTCTGTGTCTTTGGAGGTCGGTCCTGTCCCCACTCAGAAGCTAACGGAGACTGGTTCTGTATCTGTGGAGGTCGGTCCTGTCCCCACTCAGAAGCTAACGGAGACTGGTTCAGTATCTGTGGAGGTCGGTCCTGTCCCCACTCAGAAGCTAACGGAGACTGGTTCAGTATCTGTGGAGGTCGGTCCTGTCCCCACTCAGAAGCTAACTGAGACTGGTTCAGTATCTGTGGAGGTCGGTCCTGTCCCCACTCAGAAGCTAATGGAAACTGGTTCTGTATCTGTGGAGGTCGGTCCTGTCCCCACTCAGAAGCTAACGGAGACTGGTTCAGTATCTGTGGAGGTCGGTCCTGTCCCCACTCAGAAGCTAACGGAGACTGGTTCAGTATCTGTGGAGGTCGGTCCTGTCCCCACTCAGAAGCTAACTGAGACTGGTTCAGTATCTGTGGAGGTCGGTCCTGTCCCCACTCAGAAGCTAATGGAAACTGGTTCTGTATCTGTGGAGGTCGGTCCTGTCCCCACTCAGAAGCTAACGGAAATTGGTTCTGTATCTGTGGAGGTCGGTCCTGTCCCCACTCAGAAGCTAACGAAGACTGGTTCAGTATCTGTGGAGGTCGGTCCTGTCCCCACTCAGAAGCTAACGGAGACTGGTTCAGTATCTGTGGAGGTCGGTCCTGTCCCCACTCAGAAGCTAACGGAGACTGGTTCTGTATCTGTGGAGGTCGGTCCTGTCCCCACTCAGAAGCTAACTGAGACTGGTTCTGTATCTGTGGAGGTCGGTCCTGTCCCCACTCAGAAGCTAACGGAGACTGGTTCAGTATCTGTGGAGGTCGGTCCTGTCCCCACTCAGAAGCTAACGGAGACTGGTTCAGTATCTGTGGAGGTCGGTCCTGTCCCCACTCAGAAGCTAACGGAGACTGGTTCTGTATCTGTGGAGGTCGGTCCTGTCCCCACTCAGAAGCTAACTGAGACTGGTTCTATATCTGTGGAGGTCGGTCCTGTCCCCACTCAGAAGCTAATAGAGACTGGTTCTGTATCTGTGGAGGTCGGTCCTGTCCCCACTCAGAAGCTAACGGAAACTGGTTCTGTATCTGTGGAGGTCGGTCCTGTCCCCACTCAGAATCTAATGGAAACTGGTTCAGTATCTGTGGAGGTCAGTCCTGTCCCCACTGTGAAGATAACAGAGACTGGTTCTGCATCTGTGGAGCTTGGTCCTATACCCACTCAGAAGCTAATGGAAACTGGTTCTGTATCTGTGGAGGTCGGTCCTGTCCCCACTCAGAAGCTAACGGAGACTGGTTCTGTATCTGTGGAGGTCGGTCCTGTTCCCACTCAGAAGCTAATGGACACTGGTTCTGTGTCTGTGGAGGTCGGCCCTGTCCCCACTCAGAAGCTAACGGAGACTGGTTCTGTATCTGTGGAGGTCGGTCCTGTGCCCACGCAGAAGCTAACGGAGACTGGTTCTGTATCTGTGGAGGTCGGTCCTGTGCCCACGCAGAAGCTAGCGGAGACTGGTTCTGTATCTGTGGAGGTCGGTCCTGTCCCCACTCAGAAGCTAACGGAGACTGGTTCTGTATCTGTGGAGGTTGGTCCTGTCCCCACTCAGAAGCTAACGGAGACTGGTTCTGTATCTGTGGAGGTTGGTCCTGTCCCCACTCAGAAGCTAACGGAGACTGGTTCTGTATCTGTGGAGGTCGGTCCTGTACCCACTCAGAAGCTAATGGAAACTGGTTCTGTATCTGTGGAGGTCGGCCCTGTCCCCACTCAGAAGCTAACGGAGACTGGTTCTGTATCTGTGGAGGTCGGTCCTATACCCACTCAGAAACTAACGGAGACTGGTTCAGTATCTGTGGAGGTCGGTTCTGTCCCAACTCAGAAGCTAATGGAAACTGGTTTTGTATCTGTGGAGGTCGGCCCTGTCCCCACTCAGAAGCTAACGGAGACTGGTTCAGTATCTGTGGAGGTCAGTCCTGTCCCCACTGTGAAGATAACAGAGACTGGTTCTGCATCTGTGGAGCTTGGTCCTATACCCACTCAGAAGCTAATGGAAACTGGTTCTGTATCTGTGGAGGTCGGTCCTGTCCCCACTCAGAAGCTAACGGAGACTGGTTCTGTATCTGTGGAGGTTGGTCCTGTACCCACTCAGAAGCTAACGGAGACTGGTTCTGTATCTGTGGAGGTCGGTCCTGTGCCCACGCAGAAGCTAACGGAGACTGGTTCTGTATCTGTGGAGGTCGGTCCGGTCCCCACGCAGAAGCTAACGGAGACTGGTTCAGTATCTGTGGAGGTCGGTCCTGTCCCCACGCAGAAGCTAACGGAGACTGGTTCAGTATCTGTGGAGGTTGGTCCTGTCCCCACGCAGAAGCTAACGGAGACTGGTTCTGTATCTGTGGAGGTCGGTCCTGTCCCCACTGTGAAGATAACCGAGACTGGTTCTGCATCTGTGGAGGTCGGTCCGGTCCCCACTGTGAAGATAACAGAAACTGGCTCTGTACACAATGAGAACACAACCTTTACTGGTTCACTATTTGTGATGTCCAGCCTCCTCCCTACTGCAAAGATAACCGAAACTAGTTCCGTATCTGTAGAATCCCACCCTGTCCCCACTGAGATGACAGAAACTGGTAATGTGGTGTTTAGTCCCGTATTTAGTATGACGCAACCAGAAAGTGGGTCTGTATCTGTGGAGGTCGGTCCTGTCCCCACTCAGAAGGTAATAGAGACTGGTTCAGTATCTGTGGAGGTCGGTCCTGTCCCCACTCGGAAGGTAATAGAGACTGGTTCAGTATCTGTGGAGGTTGGTCCTGTCCCCACTGTGAAGATAACTGAGACTGGTTCTGTATCTGTGAAGGTTGGTGCTGTCCCCACTCAGAAGCTAATAGAGACTGGTTCAGTATCTGTGGAGGTTGGTCCTGTCCCCACTCAGAAGGTAATAGAGACTGGTTCAGTTTCTGTGGAGGTCGGTCCTGTCCCCACTCAGAAGCTAGCAGAGACTGGTTCTGTATCTGTGGAGGTCAGTCCTGTCCCCACTCAGAAGGTAATAGAGACTGGTTCAGTATCTGTGGAGGTCGGTCCTGTCCCCACTCAGAAGCTAACTGAGACTGGTTCTGTATCTGTGGAGGTCGGTCCTGTCCCCACTCAGAAGCTAACGGAAATTGGTTCTGTATCTGTGGAGGTCGGTCCTGTCCCAACTCAGAAGCTAACGGAGACTGGTTCAGTATCTGTGGAGGTCGGTCCTGTCCCCACTGTGAAGATAACTGAGACTGGTTCAGTATCTATGGAGGTCGGTCCTGTCCCCACTCAGAAGCTAACGGAGACTGGATCTGCATCTGTGGAGGTCGGTCCTGTCCCCACTCAGAAGCTAACGGAGACTGGATCTGCATCTGTGGAGGTCGGTCCTGTCCCCACTCAGAAGCTAGCGGAGACTGGTTCTGTATCTGTGGAGGTCGGTCCTGTCCCCACTCAGAAGCTAGCGGAGACTGGTTCTGTATCTGTGGAGGTCGGTCCTGTCCCCACTCAGAAGCTAGCGGAGACTGGTTCTGTATCTGTGGAGGTCAGTCCTGTCCCCACTCAGAAGCTAGCGGAGACTGGTTCAGTATCTGTTGAGGTCGGTCCTGTCCCCACTGTGAAGATAACTGAGATTGGTTCAGTATCTGTGGAGGTTGGTGCTGTCCCCACTCAGAAGCTAGCGGAGACTGGTTCTGTATCTGTGGAGGTCGGTCCTGTCCCCACTCAGAAGTTAATGGAGACTGGTTCAGTATCTGTTGAGGTCGGTCCTGTCCCCACTGTGAAGATAACTGAGATTGGTTCAGTATCTGTGGAGGTTGGTGCTGTCCCCACTCAGAAGCTAACGGAGACTGGTTCTTTATCTGTGGAGGTCGGTCCTGTCCCCACTCAGAAGCTAATGGAGACTGGATCTGTGTCTGTGGAGGTCGGTCCTGTCCCCACTCAGAAGCTTGCGGAGACTGGTTCTGTATCTGTGGAGGTCGGTCCTGTCCCCACTCAGAAGCTAATAGAGACTGGTTCAGTATCTGTGGAGGTCGGTCCTGTCCCCACTCAGAAGCTAGCGGAGACTGGTTCTGTATCTGTGGAGGTCGGTCCTGTCCCCACTCAGAAGCTAGCGGAGACTGGTTCTGTATCTGTGGAGGTCGGTCCTGTCCCCACTCAGAAGCTAGCGGAGACTGGTTCTGTATCTGTGGAGGTCGGTCCTGTCCCCACTCAGAAGCTAATAGAGACTGGTTCAGTATCTGAGGAGGTCGGTCCTGTCCCCACTGTGAAGCTAGTGGAGACTGGTTCTGTATCTGTGGAGGTCAGTCCTGTCCCCACTCAGAAGCTAATAGAGACTGGTTCAGTATCTGTGGAGGTCGGTCCTGTCTCCACTCAGAAGCTAATAGAGACTGGTTCTGTGTCTGTGGAGGTCGGTCCTGTCCCCACTCAGAAGCTAAGGGAGACTGGATCTGCATCTGTGGAGGTCGGTCCTGTCTCCACTCAGAAGCTAATAGAGACTGGTTCAGTATCTGTGGAGGTCGGTCCTGTCCCCACTCAGAAGCTAGCAGAGACTGGTTCTGTATCTGTGGAGGTCAGTCCTGTCCCCACTCAGAAGGTAATAGAGACTGGTTCAGTATCTGTGGAGGTCGGTCCTGTCCCCACTGTGAAGATAATTGAGACTGGTTCAGTATCTGTGGAGGTCGGTCCTGTCCCCACTCAGAAGCTTGCGGAGACTGGTTCTGTATCTGTGGAGGTCGGTCCTGTCCCCACTCAGAAGCTAATAGAGACTGGTTCAGTATCTGTGGAGGTCAGTCCTGTCCCCACTCAGAAGCTAATAGAGACTGGTTCAGTATCTGTGGAGGTCGGTCCTGTCTCCACTCAGAAGCTAATAGAGACTGGTTCTGTGTCTGTGGAGGTCGGTCCTGTCCCCACTCAGAAGCTAACGGAGACTGGATCTGCATCTGTGGAGGTCGGTCCTGTCCCCACTCAGAAGCTAAGGGAGACTGGATCTGCATCTGTGGAGGTCGGTCCTGTCTCCACTCAGAAGCTAATAGAGACTGGTTCTGTGTCTGTGGAGGTCGGTCCTGTCCCCACTCAGAAGCTAACGGAGACTGGATCTGCATCTGTGGAGGTCGGTCCTGTCCCCACTCAGAAGCTAATGGGGATTGGTACTACATCTGTGGCGTTCAGTCCTATGCCCACTGAAAAGATAACAGCGACTGGTTCTATATCTGTTGGATCCAGTCCTCCACATGCTCAGGCTGAGAAGGTGACTGCATCTAGTCCTCCTGTGTTGAGCTTTGTCACACCCGAAAAACTAACTCTGCCTAGTACCCTCTCTAGCCCTCAGCCTTCCTTCAGTGCAGTTGCCAGGCCTCTGCCAGTTGAGTCAGCTTCCCATTCTGGTCAGTCCAGCTCTCACCATTCCAATGTAGTTTTGAAGAGGTTGAAGTCTCGTCTTTACCCTGGTGAACAATCCACTCAAAAGCTAATTGCATGCTTGCGTAAACCAGGCTGTGCATTTAAGGGTGTACGTTTCTAAACTTTGTTTTTTTTTTTTGTGTGTGTTTTTAATAAACCAGTCTACTTTCTAGAGTTGTTTTGGACTTATTTTTTTATTTTTTAATAATTAAGTTAAAGGATTACAAAAGTTTGCGTGTGCCTTAAAGTTTACTTTGCTCTCTGAACTCTAACTTTTCATTCCAGAAATGAGCTTGAGCAAGTTGATGTTTTAGTGTAAACAGTGTATCCTGCTTAGTTCGTGGTTTTTTTTTTTAATTTATTTTCCTCTTGCGAAAAGCCTAAATTACAGTATTTAATATTAAATGGGTTTTCAGCTCAAGAGGTGTGCTCAACCTGATTTGGCTGTAGGGTACTGGCTCAAGTTGTATTTTGCAGAGTGATATGCTCCTCTCTAGCATCCTGACTAGATTAGCCTTAAGTCAGAATGCTGACTTGTGTGCAATGGAAACTGCTGTCTGGAGAGCTCAAAATACTAGTTATACTAACCTGTTTAAAAAAAATCCTTGATTTAATTTATCTGTACAGCAAATTAAACCTAAATCAGGGTTATTTTCCTCTGCTTGGGCTCAGAAAGGAAAACTATGTTCACCGAGTTGAATGCTGAAGTTAAAATCGTGAGCTTTCCAATGAGGCATTGTTGACCTGGTCAACTGTACTGTATTTAATGTCTGTCTCTGAACCAAAAGCTCAGTTGATACACCAGAAATTCAAGTCCTATTTAAAGTCTGTGTGCACATTTCGGTCTAATCCTGTGTGATCACAATGTGTTGCAATTTGAAACTAGTTTAAGTATTGTCAGTTAGGATTAATTTGTGCAGTTTTGACATTTCCAAGACTTGCATTACCTCATGCATTACATTCATTAATCAACATTTTGACTTGTGTTCTTGCAGTGCTGACAGTGTTTTAATCAAAAGCTCTTATATCCAGCCTGTCTGATCACCATCTCCATGCCAGATAAATAAAATCCAGCCCCGGACACCAAAAATGTCAGTTTCTGCAGGTATCTGGACAAGTCAGCAGACTTTCCAAAACCCAAACCTATTAACTAGTAATTTATTGGTAGGACAATTAAGGAGTTGACTGAGAAAGCCAGAGAGGAGCAGGTGAAGTAATGATGATGATAAAGAGCAGAGTTTATTGAATAATTTTAGTTGCGTACGCTTCAAAGCTCAGACTTCGTCTGATCAGGATAAATCCAACTAGTGTTATTAAACCACAATCAACAGCAATGGAAAATTACTGCTTCACAACATTGTCTTCATTTCAAGGTCTGTATTGTCTCTGGATATTCTCTTACTCATGAAAACAAGTTTCGCTTGAATCCACAGTTCTAAGATTATAACAATATGGAAAAATAATATTAATAAAACAACAATAAAATGGCAAATAAAATCAACAACTAATGACCAAGTAAATTATATAATGATAATTATAGTCGCTGGTTCGAGTCTCGGCTGGGTCAGTTGGCGTTTCTGTGTGGAGTTTGCATGTTCTCCCTGTGTTGGTGGGTTTCCTCCGGGTGCCTCAGTTTCCCCCACAGTCCAAAGACATGGGGTACAGGTGAATTGAATAAGCTAAATTGGCCATAGTTCGTGCAAGAGTGTGTGTGTGTTTCCCTGTGTTGGGTTGCAGCTGGAAGGGCATCCGCTGCATAAAACGTGCTGGATAAGTTGGCGGTTCATTCCGCTGTGGCGACCCCAGATTAATAAAGGGACTAAGCCGAAAAGAAAATGAATGAATGACATCACATTATTGTTCAAACATATGTATATATTCCTCTTCCATTCTCCATGCTCAATTTTAGTAACATCTTACTATAAATGTCACAAGATAATACACCAGTTTCAAACATAAGTACAGCGAGTACTGAATTCTGTAGTACTGATAGTTCAATATTGCCCTATCCTAGCAAACCATACAACAATGCAAAGCTTATTTATTCAGCTTTCTGATGTATACTTTTCAATATCAAAAATATTCTTCCCCATCCCGTCATCTGTTTACCAATATTCCTCATTGAAGACTAAAATGTATAGCTATTTATAGTAAACATATTTATTGGACTAATAGTTTATACTTATTGCTTTTTTTTATTGTGGTTCCAGCTGATTGGTGTGCCTACAGTTTTGCAGCAGAGTGTGTGCACACCTGATGGCTGTGTTTAACCCATTGGTTCATGTGTGTGTTCATTTGAAGACCTTTGATTTGAAATTGCAAGGAAATGACATTGATAAATTTGTGTGTCAAAAGCATCCAATTGTGTTTAGTGTTTTGCAAAATGTGTGAAGCTGACAATGTGCTTACAGATGTGCAGATCCAGCCTTGTGTTTCGCTCCTCGAGTGTAAGGTTTTGCTAATTGTGGGAAAAGTTTCATTTTAGTGTGTAAGCAATCATAAAAAACTCTAAAAGTTCTTCCCAATTGTTTTTTTTTTTTTAAGCTTAATGGCATTTGGATGAGTTGTTCTTAAGCCTGAAGGTGGTTCTATTTGGTTCTATAAACCAAAGCACCCCGAGGAAACCCACGCCAACATGTGGAGAACATGCAAACTCCACACAGAAACGCCAACTGACCCAGCCTTCTTGCTGTGAGGCCACAGTGCTAACCACTGAGCCACCATGTCACCCCAGGCATAAATAATACAGCATAAACTATATACTTTTACACTAATCTTGCTTCATACTCATATTGTATGAGCACTGACTCAAACATACACACACACACACACATATACACACACATAGAAAACTCTTAAAAGGAGAGTAATGTCATAAAAAGAGTTATTTATTTAGATAAATGATGGTTTTTCAAACAATATTCAACACAAGTACGAACAGTGAGCAGTGATTGGGGAACAGACAGTGAATGTGAACAGAAGCTGGTGATGTTTTATTGTGATGATGAAGGGATAAAGGGATGTGGGCTCATGCAGCGCGCACACTGAAGAACGGTAGTGCTCGGATGAAGGAGTCCAGCTTGGAGTTGAAGAGTTCGCTCTGCAGAGACTCACCCAGAACACACAGCGGGTTCTTCACGATCAAATCCACATACAACTAGAGCAGACAGAAGAGGAGGAACAGTTACTACAGTGGAGTACTAAAGTACAGTGCCACAGTAACTACAGTAGAGTGAAATAGTATAGCACCACAGTTACTATAGTACAAGAGCAGAATACTTGAGTACTAAACTACACCAAGTACTAGACTACACTATCAGTTACTAGTTATTATATAAGACCAGAGTACTAAAGTATAGATCACTATCATAATTACTATACAAGACCAGAGTACTACGCTACACTAGTATTAGAGTACATTATCGGTTGCCTCAATACTAGTCTACAATGAGTACTAAAGTAGAGTACATTATGATTTACTATAGATACTATACAAGACCAGAGTACTAAACTGCACTGAGTACATTATCGGTTGCCTCAATACTAGTCTATACTGAGTACATTATCATTTACTATAGATACTATACAAGACCAGAGTACTACACTACACCGAGTACAAGAGTGCACTATCATTTACTATAGTGACTATACAAGACCAGAGTACTACACTACACTGAGTACACTATCAGTTAATATAGATACTTTACAAGACCAGAGTACTACTCTACACCGAGTACTAGAGTACACTATCATTTACTATAGTGACTATACAAGACCAGACTACTAGACTACACTGAGTACTAGAGTACACTATCATTTACTATAGTTACTATACAAGACCAGAGTACTAGACTACACTGAGTACACTATCAGTTAATATAGATACTTTACAAGACCAGAGTACTACTCTACACCGAGTACTAGAGTACACTATCATTTACTATAGTGACTATACAAGACCAGAGTACTACACTATACTGAGTACACTATCAGGTAATATAGATACTATACAAGACCAGAGTACTAGACTACACTGAGTACTAGAGTACACTATCATTTACTATAGTTACTTTACAAGGCCAGAGTACTAGACTACACTGAGTACTAGAGTACACTATCAGTTAATATAGATACTATACAAGACCAGAGTACTACACTACACTGAGTACTAGAGTACACTATCATTTACTATAGTTACTATTCAAGACCAGAGTACTAGACTACACTGAGTACTAGAGTACACTATCAGGTAATATAGATACTATACAAGACCAGAGTACTAGACTACACTGAGTACACTATCAGTTAATATAGATACTATACAAGACCAGAGTACTAGACTACACTGAGTACTAGAGTACACTATCATTTACTATAGTTACTTTACAAGGCCAGAGTACTAGACTACACTGAGTACTAGAGTACACTATCAGTTAATATAGATACTATACAAGACCAGAGTACTACACTACACCAAGTACTAGAGTACACTATCATTTACTATAATTACTATACAAGACCAGACTACTAGACTACACTGAGTACTAGAGTACACTATCATTTACTATAGTTACTATACAAGACCAGAGTACTAGACTACACCGAGTACATTGTCAGTTTCCTCAATACTAAACTACACTGAGTAGTACTAGACTACACTATCAGTTACCATAGATACTATACAAGACCAGCATACTAAACAACACTGAGTACTCCAGTACACTATTAGTTAGTATACAAGACCAGTGCACTATACTACAGTACACTATCAGTTACCATAGATACTATATAAGACCAGTGTACAAAACTACATGAGTATTAGAGTACAGAATCAGTTACTAAACATGACCAGAGTACAGCATGATGGTTTCAATTGTATAACACCTTAGTAACAGACTACACTTAGTAATGCTAATGTACAGCAACTGTCATGGTTACTATAGTGCTAGGCTACGCTAAGTACTAAAGTACAGTATCAGTTACTATAGTACAAGCCGAGTACTACAGTATCAGTTACTACAGTACAAGTCTAGACTACTAGAATACAGTATCATGGTTACAACTGTATAAGTCCAGAATACTATATTACAGTGAGTAAAGTGTCAATTACTAGTAAAAGAACAGAGTACTAGACCAATGTTTCCCAACCCTGTTCCTGGAGGCACACCAACAGTACATATTTTGGATGTCTCCCTTATCTGACGCGCTAACTTCAGGTCTTGGAGTCTCTTCTGATGTGCTGGTGAGTTGATTCAGGTGTGTTTGATTATAAAGATGTAGAAAATAAATGTGTTCTGTTGGTGTGCCTTCAGGAACAGGGTTGGCAAACACTGTACTAGACTACATTGTGTACTAATGTACAGTATTACAGTACAACAACAGAGTACTAGACTACACTGCATACTATTGTACAGTATTAAGGTACAGGAGCAAAGTAGTAGACTACACTGCATACTAATGTACAGTATTAAAGTACAGGAACAAAGTAGTAGACTACACTGCATACTAATGTACAGTATTAAAGTACAGGAACAAAGTAGTAGACTACACTGCATACTATTGTGCAATAAGTATTACAGTTATTATTGTACAAGACAAGAGTACTAGACTACACTGTATACTAATGTATAGTATTACAGTACAGAAACAAAGTAGTAGACTACACTGGATACTAATGTACAGTAAGTATTAAAGTTATTACAGTACAAGACTAAAGTAATAAACTACACTGTGCACTAATGTACAGTAAGTATTATAGTTATTACAGTAAAGGACGAGACTACAGTAATAAGTTGCTACAGTAGTAGATCATTACTGAGATCATTAGAGTAGAGCAGAGTCTTACAGTGCTGTAGATCTGCTGCAGGGTTTCTCTGCAGTTCGGCACACTGAGGTCTGTGTTCATCACCAGCCTGATTCCTGTGGGAGTTTCATAATAATGCAGTTTATAGCGGCTGGTCTGGAACGACAGGAATCCGTCTTTCCTGATATGCTGAGTTAAAGAAATACACAGATCCTGACGGACAAACACGCTTGTTGACTGGTTAATGAGAGGAAGGATACATGTCCAGGGGACTCATCTTACTGACGAAAGAGCGGATGGAGAACAGCATCCCGTACATCAGCTTAAACTCCTGACAAAGCACACATCATCATCATCAACAATGTCTTGGCCAGATTAGCAGGTAAAACATATTGTTTGGAAATAAATCGACTGTCATTTGGTGCTCTGATAAACAACCAATGAAACAACAATCTGAATATTCTCCAAAAACACTCTAAAGGTTTCAATAATAAATAATTATTCACAGTATTTTGGATGATCATTATTAGGATATATTGAATTACTGAATATCATGTCTCCTGAAGAAGTCATTATTATAACAAGGTAGGGTTGCACGGTTTACCGGTACTATGATGGTATTGTGATATTATGGCTCTAAAATACTGGCTGTGCCAGTGTACTTTGTAAACGGTAGTATTGTCATTAATTGTCTATCTATTAAATACATAATGTTGCATGTGGAAAAGTCACTAAATTGCTCACACGCTTGTGCAACAATAGACTATTTTATTTTAATAGTCTGTGGAGCCCTGTAAGGTTGCAAAACTGTGTAGAATTCACGCCTTCATGGTAACCTATCAAACATTTTCTAACGCAAATCTGAATCGGTTCATTTCTGTTCCTGTCAATATGATTTAGTAGCTACAACAATCGTGGCAATCTCTTAAAAAGAATGAATAACGATGTGAAATTTTGAATTACTTTGTATTCTTACCTGATAAAACTAAAAAACAATAGATGAAAAAGAGCAACATGAAAGATTGAAATTCATTTTTTATGAATTTTTGACCACTTCATATTGCCTAATTTAATCTTACATCGAATTTCATTCGATATAATTTGTATCTTGATTTTAATGTATTTTTTGTTGGTCAGTTATCTACAAAATAAACAAAAAGAACTAATGCATTTTAGGTGAAGTAATGTAATAAGGGAATTATGAATTCAATTCAAGTTGGCCTAACATAGCATATCAAATATAGTGTTTCTGACCATTTTCTTTATTTCATAGATTTAAGTTATGAATTACAGTCTCGCAATCCTGAGCTGCACGATGGCGCAGTGGGTAGAACGTTCGCCTCACCGCAAGAAGGTCGCTGGTTCGAGCCTCAGCTGGGTCAGTTGGCATTTCTGTGTGGAGTTTGCATGTTCACCCAGTGTTGGCGTGGGTTTCCTCCGGGTGCTCCGGTTTCCCCCACAGGTTTAAAGACATGCGGTATAGGTGAATTGGGTAAGCTAAATTGTCTGCATGTGTGTGAATGAGTGTGTATGGATGTTTTCCAGTGATGGGTTGCAGCTGGAAGGGCATCCGCTGTGTAAAACAAGTACTGGATAAGTTGGCGGTTCATTCCACTGTGGCGACCCCGGATTAATAAAGGGACTAAGCTGGAAAATAAATGAATGAATGATCGAGTATCGCAATACTACTTGGTATCATGATACCTCAGCTGGTATAGTATTGTAAAGTAAATTACTGGTATAGTGACAACCCTATAACAAGGATTTCACATCATGCATAAAATCAAGCAGGAAAACATCACAATGAAACAAATGAGTAACAGAACAGGCTAGAAAAGAATATGAAACATTAACATGCATCTATATATTATTCAATACCTCTTCTTTGGAGATTCCGGCCTGTTTCTTGCGGTTCCACTCGCTATAGTGAAGGCAGGTGCCATTACGATCAAATATATACAAATTATGAACAGTCATCTGAGAGAAATGACAGATCAGTTAGTAAGTTCATGTAATAATAAATAATGAGAAAATACACCATCGACATCTAGCAGGAACAGCACACACACATAGATCATCGGTATAACACACCATCCGTGAATTACACCAAACACCATTTCGGATATCTTTGTTATATTAATATGCTGTTTATAGAAGTTAATGGTAAAATATTTCATTATTTACCTTCCGCAGGGCTGTCTGCCTGAGACTGACGAGTCAGCTGCCTGATGCGGGATCAAAAAACCCGCAGAGACAATATACCCGTGTAATGAGATTCAAATGAACACGGATGAATAAAATAACAGTAATTTTAACAGCTTAAAAATCTCTACTGTATTTCTGCAGTTTTCTGGTCTGTCAGGCGGCTGTGGATGCTTAACACAGGCACATATGCGGACTCCTGCCGCGGGGTCCTTCAGTGAGTAGTTCATGCAAGATGGCCGCGACGTTGCAGTTTCCAGCTATGGCTTCAACTTTAAATAATTATAATGATTTATGTCCGGATTGGACGCAGAGAGAAGTCAGCACAGGGGTGAGAAGTAGTCATAATC
Organism: Danio aesculapii; assembly: GCF_903798145.1. NCBI lineage: Eukaryota > Metazoa > Chordata > Actinopteri > Cypriniformes > Danionidae > Danio > Danio aesculapii. Next base: position 2,073,596 of record NC_079457.1, read on the forward strand.
ATATTAATAATGTTATAATGCTAAGTTATGATGTAGAAAAACGCGTTTATCTGGTCGTAGACGAGGAAAAGGAGGCGAATGATGCAGCAGATCGTGACACAACAGAACCGGAGGATGAGCGCCTTCATCTTTCTTGTTTTATGCTGTATATTTACATCAGGTTCATGTTGTAAACATTTGTATTTGCAACATGAACAGTATTTTGTATTGTTTTATTGTGAAGCTGCTTTAAGTCAATCTGTACTGTAAAGCGTAATAAAGCAGATTGAACGTAAATAACGTTACGTTTCTTTTAAAAATAAAGTGTTGTAATTACACGTTAACTCTATAATAATACATTTAATATAAGTGAAATATATACGAGGGAATAATGCAGAAGAAACTAAACATTAAATTGAATGTTTATCTACTTTAAATGACCAAAGTTTAACGTAATGGTGCGAGAATAAAGAGAATTATTTGACAAATAATGATTTGTGTACAAAATACATTTATGTAAATACTTGTATATAAATATTATATTTTAATTTATATAAAATTATATTATCCTACATTATATATCATATTGTTCTAATATAATTTAGTGTATTTATATATATATATATATATATATATATATATATATATATATATATATATATATATATAGCAAGGTATATCACACACAACATCTCCACTGAATCCACTAGAAAGCCTAAATGCTTTGTAGCAATTTTCACAAATAGTTTTTAATAATTGAAACTAAATAATTTGATGATGTACTAGAAGACTAGCCTTAAAAGTTGGCCCTAAAATACTCATCAATTATCTTCTGAAGTCTTTATTCTTTGCCGTTGTCCCTCAAAAATTTGACTCTGTGGTTTTTCATCATTTCAAACAGAATCCCATTTAGTATCATCACTTATTTTTTTGCAATATACATCACTTATATTTCATAATAGTGCTGTAACTGTGGTTGTCTTGTGTTCAGACCACCATCATGGCAGTGGAGTTTGACGGTGGAGTTGTGATGGGTGCAGACTCCCGCACCACCACCGGGTGAGTTCAGTGGAGGCATTATTAGATGTTTTGAGTGTGTGTGTGTAACAGATGGCTGATGTGATCTGTGCAGGGCTTACATTGCTAACCGGGTGACGGATAAACTCACACCAATCCACGACCGCATCTTCTGCTGCCGCTCTGGGTCAGCGGCTGACACGCAGGCCATCGCTGACGCCGTCACCTATCAGCTGGGCTTCCACAGGTAAAGTGTAACACACACACACCTACAATGGAGACACACAGTTCACAATCAGATGATCAGAGCAGTAGAGATGTCTGGTGTTGTTTCAGTGTGGATGTAGACTCTGTCTCTGTGTGTTTTCAGCATTGAGCTGGATGAAGCTCCTCTGGTCCAGACCGCAGCCAGTTTGTTTCGGGACATGTGTTACCGCTACAGGGAGGAGCTGATGGCCGGCATCATTGTGGCCGGGTGGGACAGACGGAGAGGAGGACAGGTACGGCTTTAGCAGGAGACATATATCTGAATGAGCAGAGGAGAGAGAGAGAGAGTGTGTGTGCATGTATTTATGCATGCATGTGTGTGTAAATATATGTGTGTGTGTGTGTTCAGGTGTACACGGTGCCGGTGGGAGGGATGTTGACCAGGCAGCCGGTGTCGGTCGGTGGATCCGGCAGCAGCTACATCTATGGATATGTGGATTCAAACTACAGAAGCGGAATGAGCAAAGAAGAGTGTCTGAAATTCACTGCAGGAGGTCAGACCAACAAAACACACACAAACACACAAGTTGTGGCTAATTTTCACTAATCAGTATAGTAAGCATAGAGTTCCACTTCCACAGATCAGAGTCTCATTTATAAAACTGTGTTGAAACCTTCCTAAAAGTGAATGTACGGCAGAATAAATTATATTTACTAATGATTATGCATCATATGATGAATAAATGTGGTTTAAGTCGGTATTTAAAGTGTTTTAGCTGTTAATATCACTACGTTAGTTTTAAGGAAAAGCTAGTGTGCTACAAAACAGTGACAAAATTAGCATTTAGAGGATATAAACCTCAAAAGCTTGTCGTTTTATCACTTCCACCTAAATGGATCAACGTTTTTTTTTTTTTTTTTTTTTAACGTCACCTCATAGTTTAGTTTCCCATAGAATCTTTTGATCAATCAAATGCTCTCTTGTAGTTGGCGCCAGTGGTGTAGTGGTTAGTGCGTCGACACATGCACTCTAGTGCTCACGGCGACCCGAGTTCCATTCCTGCCTCGTGGTTCTATGCCGATCCATCCCCTCTCTCTGCTCCCCTTGATTTCCTGTCAATACTCTACACTTTCCTATCCATTAAAGGTGAAAACCCCGAAAAAATAATTATTAAAAAAAATGCTGTCTTGTATCTGACATGCTCCGCCCTCCTCAAGAAGCTTCTTATTTGTTCCAGTTAAGATTACTTTAAACATTAAATACAAAATGCTCATTTTAAAACACTTCATTGGATCTTTAAAGGCCCAAGGTGTTTTTTACATGCATTTTTTTTTCTTTACTATTTGGGCTTATTGGAACTTAATTAGAATAAAACCTAAGTATCATCTTTTGATATGATGTACTTTTAGAGAAAAGTGATGTCCATATATGTGGACTCGTGGTCCAAATTTACATAAAAAACTTTTTGCCTGATTTTTTTTAAGCATATTTAACATAGAATTTTTTTTAACTTGCTTTAACTATCAGAGTAAAAACAACATTTTTTTCCCATTTAGGATGACACTGTATGTCTGTAGCAAAATCTAAAATGTTCAAAGTATTTTAAATAGCCACTTAACAGCTAAAATTTGCCGTCCACATATGTGGCCACTCAAGCCCTAGGAGGTTAAGTTAAATATGTTCACATACAGCTGTGCACAACCTCCTGTCAACTTTGCTTGTTTAGTGTGTACGCCATATTTATAAACCAAACCCCTGTGCAGAACGCATTTAGACCCAATCCCAATTTTACCCCTTAGCCCTTCCCCTTACCCCTACCCCTTGTTTTGTGTGTTTCTGTGAAGGGGTAGGGGTGTCCCAATTCTGCCACATTAGATCATTATGATATAATAATATATGACTTCAGTGATTTCCTAAAGATAAAAACTAAAAAAAAAATAACCCAACTGGAATAACTACAGCAGTCACCATCGTCTGATCTCATATGAAGAAAGAGATCTCGATGACATATGATGACGTGTGCAGGTGCTGTAGTGCTGTCCCAATTCTTACGGGTAAATTTTGAAGCCCTTCACACTCAATTTTAAGGACGAAGGGGAAGGGTTAGGGGTACAAAAATAGAATTTGGATTGGGCCTTAGTTCCATTCCCACTGTCAAAAGTACCAAAATGGTGAACTGGACTGTCTGATTACTTCACTAATAGGTATGCAACGATTAACCGATTTCACAGTGCTTTAATTCGTCACAATTATTTAATTGTAAAGACTTCTCAACACCGCGTTCCTGCACAGAACAAAACATCTGCAACTAAACAAAGTTATGCCAACTGTGTGTTAGTTCAAAGTTCCAAGCTTGTACACCAAGGCGAATAGACACGCACACGATTAAACATGGCTGAGGCGATTAACTAAGGGCCGTTCAAATGTCACGTCTTTTGTGTGCGCAAGTTCATTATTTCTTTTCTTGCATGACGCACGACGCACTCGCGCTGGTTGAAAGAATGGTGCGAGCGCACCGCGAGTCGTGTGACAAGAACTGACCAATCAGCTTCGTACTTTGTCTGGAATACACACATTTTTACTCCAAAAATACAAAATGAAAATTGCCAAACAAGTTCATAATCTAGTTGGTCAAAAGTGCCTGTCAGACAGAGGTTCAGCAGCCTTTGTCCTCTTTTAAAAGGGAAATACTTAGCTAATATGATGATTAGATTTACATTAGACAAATGCTCTTTCTTTAATTTATTTTATACTTATTCTTTATTCATTGCTCTGTCATTTATTTTCAGTGTAAAACTATTACTTCTGTTCAAAGTCCAAAGGGAAATGGACTATTGTTTGCAGCAATAAATAACACTTTTAAATATAAGGAGTTTTCGTGTGATTTACTAAACTAGTAGTGTTTTGATGTTAAAATAATGAATGCATAATAATCATGATAACCGTGAAAACATGATTATTCCTTAGACTATAATCGTTGCATCTCTATTCACCACAAACTCCAAATGATTTAATACTCACCCTCATGTTGCTCCTGTCCCCCGAGACCTTCGTTCACCTTCAGAACACATATGAAGGTATTTTAGATGAAATCCTGGAGCTCTCTCATCCTCCATAGACAGCAAGGGTCCCGAGACGGTTCTCACAATAAATCAATCTCACATTTAAAATTTATAGTCCATGAGAAGCAAATAATCGAACTTACACTTCACACGGATTAAGCAATTAATTGTGAGTGATTTACATGTTAAATTTATGCAAAAATATGTATGTTCTGAAGTAAATTTCACGTGAGTGAAGTGAGTAAACTCAAAATGTTCAAGCTAATAACATGCGAATAGCACTAGCGCAAGCCTCATCCGGTGTGAATGTCTCATTACAAACACATTTAAAAGAATATGTCACTGATGTAAGCTACATTTTTAATATGCAGGATATATAGCGGAAAGGTTATTTTTAGGCCCACACAGAATCTGTGCGCAGAAATCTGCAGAATTTTCAGCCCATCATCGAGTTTATTTATTTACTTGTGTAAATGCGTGTAAATTTAGATGTTTATTCAGTTTTTATATTAATTTCAGTAATATTATTGACTAATATCTTGGCAGTGTATTTTAAACATGGCGGGTTTTTTGTTTTCATTCTGGCTTGTTGCGTAAGTGAATGACCTATCTCTGTAAACCAATAGTGTTCAGCTGCGTGTGTGGCTCCGCCTTTTGTTACCCGTTCTCGTGTTTGGTACCCTTTCGAAAGAGTGCTGAAAAAGTGGTTCGGTATGCCTTTTGACAGTAAAAACGGCCATAAAAGCGTACCAAACCGACCCGTACCGTACCACTCAGTGGAAACGGACCATAACACTACTCTTGAGCAGTGGTGTAAAGTAACAAATTGCATATACTCAAACCATACCTGCCAACATTTGACTCTGAAAATCCGGGGGTGGGGGGTTGAGGCAGAGGCCGAAGGGTGGGAATTACAAAAAGTGGGGGGTTGGGGGGGAGGGAGGGGTGGCTGTTATGCACCAAGTTTCACAGGCGGCCGCCTGTCTAAAATACGGGAGGCTCCAATGAAATCCAGGAGTGTTGGCAGGTATGACTCAAACTGTAGTTGAGTAGTTTTTCTCAGGAATTGTAATTCAAGTAGTTTTATAAATGTGTACTTTTACTGTCGCTTGAGTACATTTTTAATGCTGTATTGGTACTTTTACTCCACTACTTTCCTTCAACCTGCAGTTACTATATATTTTTTGTCTATGATAATTGGCTAAAGTAGACAAATCAGATCTGTTATTCCCATCCAATCAAATCGCACATAGAAAGTAAATGGCATTATACTGAACATCCTCTTGACATGGGCACTTTATAAATGCAGCAAACCATTTGGAAGTATTAAAAGTGTTCAAGAAGACGTTCAAAATCTTCACACACAATGACCCAGAGTGTTTAGACTGCATGTCACTGATGAGATGGCGGATGTTTACTTTATGATGACTGATGGCCTTAAACAATAATTAAATGCACTACAGAATGTTACGTTTACACATCCCTGCACAAATTGCATGTAAACACACAAGCTTCTCACAGCGTAATACTCACTACTGTTGAGTACTTTTAAAAGAGCTACTTTTTACTCGTATTACTTTGAGTAATATTTAACACAGATACTTTTACTCGCACTACATTTTTAGGCAAGTAATGGTACTTTATCTTTATTTAATTTATAAATTTGTTTCTTGTAATAGCCCCAGCATTTTCCTAATGCATACGCTTTACAAGTTTAAAGTCTGCATAAACAAGAAGTTGTGAAGTCTTTTACTTCAGTATGTTGATGTGCTTCCAACTGAAGCTGAATATTGAGTAGGGGGCGGGGCTTTCCTTTTGTGCATCATTCCCTCATAGCAAACTAATGTTAAGAGAGGGTATTAATATGCAGTTGCTATGGAAACCCTCAAATCAACAGAAGGAGCCACTCCAAATGCAGAAGCACATGATCAGACTTTGATTGAAGATTACCAAAACGAACACCCTTTTAAGTGGATTAACTTGCACAGAGTAATTATTCACCTTAAGATTAGCAGTGTGAGTTAGCACAATAAACATTGTACATTTTCATTTTGAGTGTTTCTTTACCCCTTGTGTGCTGTTGGGTCGTTTTTATCCACTCTGGGCCATTTTGAGGCGTAATTTAGCCACAGCTTGCTCTGTGTTTCAGCAAATGGAATGATTTTTGCTGACAAATCCTATTTTGACACATATTTTGGGAAAATGCTTTGAAAATGTTCAAAAACTCAACAACACACTGTTCAGATTGACTCTCCTTTGGTTATGTTGGGGCTGTTTTTACTTCATTGCTTCCATTATAATCACATGTATTGATTGTAAAGGCATGACACCATAATATAATCATGCATTCTTGATTGTTGCTGGTTTTGCCTGTTGAGAAGAGGGAACATTGGTCATTTTACTGTTGATCATCAGTTACAATGCAAAAAAAGCTTAGTTTCTGGCTTTTATATGGAGTATAGTGTGTGTGAGAGAGAGACCTTTGTGCACTTACCTTTATGTGTGAGAATCAAAATAAGCAGCTCATAATATATAGTAAACTCAGGAAGTGTGTGTACACTATAATCTGCTGTATTACGCCATATAAAAGCCAGAAACTCTTCAGCACAGGCCAATCTAAAGGGTTAATGCTGACAACTCATGATCAATAGTAAAAATGAGAAATTGTCCCTCTTCCCAACAGGGAAAACCAGAGAATGCATGATTATACGCTGCCACGGCTTTGCAATCAATAAATGTGATTAAAATGGAAGTCAATGGGGCAAAAATAGCACCAACATAACCAAAGGAGAGTCAATCTGAACAATAGGGTTAATAAGCATGTTGTTTTGCCCGTGACTGTGCTTTACTAATATCTCTCTGTCTCTGTGTGAAGCTCTGACTCTGGCCATGGAGCGGGACGGCTCCAGCGGTGGAGTGGTCCGACTGGCGGTGATCTCTGAACATGGGGTGGAGAGGCAGGCCATCCTCGGGAACCAGTTACCACAGTTCTCCACCGTCTGAGTCTCTACTGTCCAAACTCATAACCTGACCACGTTTGTCATACATCGTTTCAATAAACTTGACTTCAGTCTTCTCATTGGGTGTCTTACGGCTTTATTCAGATGTGGTTTTGGCTTTACATTTAATTCAGTGAGATGAGAAATGAGATAGAAAACATTTCAGGCATGCTTTGTTTAATGTACAGTACATGCTATTAACAAACCCTTAACTAAGACTTTTAGCTCAATAGACTATAGAATAATACTAATTAGCTGAATATTCATATTAAAGTATTAGCTGGGCTTAGTTATTCAGGAGGATTAAGGATGTAGATTGATTATAATTTATAAGGGCTAATAAACAGTTAATATGTTAATAATAGGCAGGTATTAACAGTAATTAGTTAAACAATGTCCACTATTAAAGTATGGACAACAGTTCTATTACACATTTACATCTGAGTGGAATTGGAAAGAGACAAAAAGGCACAGTTGGCTTGAACTGAATTGGCTCTTTTATTTTGTACAGCTGCTGCATAGTCTCATTGGATTTGATTTACACTTGATTTGACATTTTATTTACACTTATTTGACAATTTAATTCTATAAAGGGGCTTTGAAATAATAGGTCATGTATAAATTCCTATTAATGTGACATTATTAAGAGGACATAAATAAATTCACTGATAAATGAATCATTTACTCTTCCTCCACTAGTTTCAGACCTAATTGAGTTTCGTTCTGTTGAACACAAAGAAATGCTGTAATCAATATCTTGTTTTGAGTTCAACAGAAACAAAGATATTCATTAATGTTTAGAACCAATTAATTTGGACTAAAGTGTGACCAATAACTAAGACTTTTAGCTCAGTAAACTATAGAATAATACAAATTAGATGATATTAAGGTAGTTGGGCTTAGGTGCTCAGGAAGATTAGGATGTAGAATAAGATCATACTCTATATAAGGGCTAATAAACAGTTAATATGTTACTAATTGGCAGGTAATAAACTATTAATAGTTAATAGTGGAGATTGTGTAACTAAAGTAGGGACAACAGTTCTATTACACATTTACATCTGAGTGGAATTGGAAAGAGAAAAGTACAATTGGCTTGAACTGAATTGGCGCTTTTATTTTGTAAAGCTGCTGCATAGTCTCATTGGATTTGATTTACACTTATTTGACCATTTAGTACTAATACAATCGAAGAAATGCTGGAACAAATATCTTGTTTTGAGTTCAACAGAAACAAAGATATTCATTAATGTTTAGAACCAATTAATTTGGACTAAATAGTGAGAAAATTGAGATTTTTGGGAGATCTGTCCCTTTAAGAAAAATTAAAGACCCCTTCACAGCAAGTCCAATAACTATCACAGGTTTTTTTTTTTTAGAGACGCTGACACATTTCTCAATACTTGGGTCACATTTGCACACAACGAGCAGAAGTCTATGTGGGCTAAACCGAGGATCAATTCTCATTGTTTTGGCATAAATTCAATGACTACATCTCTCAAATTTAATCAATTCTATTCTCACTCAGACACAACAGCTGCCAAATATCTGTGTACTTACAGGATATTTTGCACATGCTTCCTGTTTTCAAACCTGTTAAACTTCTGTTCAACACAATAACATCATGCAGAACTGAACAAGACGGCACAATTCAACAGCAATATTTCACTGAAACATATTTCACATCTAAAAGTGCTGCTTAACCAGCCAGATCAGCATTACTGTTGAGTCTGTATCAGTGGATGGTGTGGACAAACTCTTGTATTTTAGAATTACTTTAAAATAAAATAAAGGACATAAAATATTGAGGAATTCAGCATCATGTCTGAATCATTCCAGTAACACATACTGCAGTTATAAACAGAGATGTGTGCTTGTTATACACAAGAAAACACTGTAATGCTGCATGTTGTTAGTGTATTTAGCTCATTGTTTTGTGGGTGTCAAAGTGTGTTAGTGGGTTGTCCACCTTTGCTAGTGTTCTGGAAGAATGACTTTATTTGAGAGCTAAATCAAGTGTTTTGGTAGTTGTAGTGCATTCTGAATGTGAACTGCTTTACCAAGCTGAGAGTCGGTGAGGAGAATTGTGTGAAGAGTTCTGCAAAAGTGACCTAAGTATTGAGAAATGTGTCCTAGCGTCTGTTTAAAAAAAAAAACTATAATAAATAGACTCTATGCCCTCCTTTCAAGATTATTTAAAGATGTCGATCACAAATAATGATTAAATTGGAGTTACGCGAGCCGTAGCAAAATGAAGCATAAATATAAAAGTACCTCAGGTGTTAAGTATAGTTTCAGTGTCTTTGTGTTGCGTATTTTGAAAATGCTGCAGAAAATAATAAATAGTTTTTATTCCATTACACCGACTGCGATGGCTAAATACCCTGTGTGATTAGTGAGATTACACGAGCTGGATTCACTGGTCAGATGTGCTAGAAACGCACACTGAGGACACCTGCTGGTGACAAGGGGGAAATGCAGAAAGAAAAGCATAAACCAAAAATAAACAGATCGCTATCGTCCGTCAGAGTAGACACACATATATTTATGTTTTGATAGATATCATGCTTGGTTTGAATGTGCCTCAAAAGTGGAGCAGAATGATTATTAAAGTTTGTATTGTGAAGTCCAAAAAGAAAAAACTGTGGTCAAAGACTATACACAAGACGTGTCGCTCGTATAGTTTGAAATGGGGAAAGTGTAACAGGCAATATGGCGAATGAAGCCCCGCCTTCTTGTACAGGAGCCAATCAGCTATCATTATAGACTGACGATTCTTCCAGGATAGGGGTTTAGACCAGACGTGAGTTTCTGCAGATTTTGTGTGACTCAAACGTTTAGAAATGAAACTAAAGAGACAGCTGTTGTTTAATTTTATTGGTTATTCATAATATGTAAAGTAATTGTAAGCTTGGCAAGGAGTTTTGAAGAATCTGATGTTTCTCCATTCAAACAAATAGCCAAGCATGCTGACGAGATGTGCTTCAAAGATGGTCGCCGAGTGAAATGACTTGCCTTAAAGGGACTTCACCCCGGTTCACTCTAGAGTGGCAGTTGTGGGCTGGCCAATCAGAGTGCTTGACCTCTCATAGGCCACGCCCCCTCTCTCCAGCTCCCACTGCCCAATGAGCCACTGCATCAGTGGACGTCTCCCTGTGTCCTCCCTTAGGATTAGACTGTAGTGTGTAGATGTTCCCTCACTAGTGTGCTCACAGTGTTCCTCCATCCACGCGCCTGCTTCCTGTTCACGGCTAATCACTCTGTACAGCGTCTTCCTGAACACTTGCCCACTCATCCTCGCTGCTTCCTCCTGATCACTCGCTCCGTCTGCAACAGACACCAGCTGTATCTGGGAAAAACCGTCAAAGATTATTTTAGTGAATGAAAACTGAAGCTTAAGAATAAAACTATTGGTTATGTTAATTAAAAATTAACAGAAAATGAAAAACTAAAAATGAATGAATTTTAAAACAGTCACTGAAAAACTTGTTAAAATAAAACAATAATTAGCAAAAGCACTTATTCTGTGGATGAAAATCTGACCTGAGGCTGTTTAGACAAACACCTGTAGATGCCACCGAACACATCATACCGTGCATCCGGAAAGCATTGATAGCGCTTCACTTTTTTCACATTTTTTTAATGCTACAGCTTTATTTCAAAATGGGTTAAATTGATTTATTTTCTCAACATTCTACACACAATCCCCCATAATGACAATGTGAAAAAAGAGTTTTTGAAATTGTTGCACATTTATTAACAATAAAAATGCTGATAAATCACATGTACATCTGTATTCACAGCCTTTGGCGTGAAGCTCTACATTGAGATCAGGTAAATTCTGTTTCCACTGATCATTCTTGAGATGTTTCAGCAGCTTCATTGGAGTTCACCTGTGCTCAATTCAGCTGATCTGAAAAGGCATACACCTGTCTATATAAGGGCCCAGGGTTGACAGTGCATGTCAAAGCCCAAAACCAAGCATGAAGACAAAGGGATTGTCTGTAGACCTCTGAGACAGGATTATCTTGAGGCACAAGGCTGGGGAAGGTTACAGAAACATTTCTGCTGCTCTGAATGTTCCAATGAGCACAGCGGCCTCCATCATCCATAAGTGGAACCACCAGGACTCTTCCTAGAGCTGGCCGGCCATCTAAGCTGAGTGATCGGGGGAGAAGGGCCTTAGTCAGGGAGGTGATCAATAACCCGATGGTCACTCTGTCTGAGCTCCAGTGTTCTTCTGTGGAGAGAGGAGACCCTTACAGAAGGACAACCATCTGTGCAGCAATCCACCATCAGGCCTGTATGGTAGAGTGGCCAGACAGAAGACACTTCCCGCCTGGAGTTTGCTAAAAGGCATCTGAAGGACTCTCAGACCATCAGAAACTAAACTCTCTGCTCTGATGAGACTCAAATTGAACTCTTTGGACTGAACGCGAGGCGTTACGTTTGGAGAAAAGCAGGCACCGCTCATCACCAGGCTAAAACCATCCCTACAGTGAAGCATGGTGGTGGCAGCATCATGCTGTGGGGATGTTTTTCAGCAGCAGGAACTGGAAGACTAGTCAGGATAAAGGGAAAGATGAATGCAGCGATGTACAGAGACGTCCTGAATGAAAACCTGCTTCAGAGAGCTCTTGACCTCAGACTGGGGCGACGGTTCATCTTCCAGCAGGACAATGACCCAAAGCACACTGCCAAAATATCAATAGAGTGGCTTCACAACAACTCAGTGAATGTCCTTTAGTGGCCCAGCCAGAGCCCAGACCTAAATCCTTTTGAGCATCTCTGGAGAGATCTGAAAATGGCTGTACACCGTCACTTCCCATCCAACCTGATAGAGCTTGAGAGGTACTGCAAAGAGGAATGGGCAAAAATCCCCAAAGGGGGATATGGGGGATATTGTGTAGAATGTTGAGGAAATAAAATAATTTAATCCATTTTGGAATAAGGCTGTAATATAAAGAAATATGGAAAAAGTGAAGCGCTATCAATACTTACCTGATGCACTGTAGGTGTCAAACTGGACTCCTGGAGAGCCGCAGCTCTGCACAGTTTTACTCCAACCCTAGTCAAACACAACTGATGCAACTAATCAAGGTGTTCAAGACTACTAAAGACTATTAAGCAGGTGTGAGTTGAAGGCGATTAGAGATAAACTATGTAGAGCTGCAGCCCTCTGGGAATTGATAATATTTGGTTAAAGATTATGAGGGCAAATTAATTTTTACAAAGTAATGAAGCGCACAGAATACACTATTTATAGCAAGCGCTACTATATGCATATAAAAATAAGAGTACATTTAGATTTATTTCGACTTTAAAAATAGTATCGAAATAAAAACTAATTTACAAATGCAAAATTATAATAACCTTGGAAGCATCTACGTCTGCAGTCATTCGCTGAGGTTCATCGATGAAGAGAACGCTCCGGTAAACAGCTTGAACATCTTTGATCTGTTCTAGAGCTAAAAAGCTCACTCTGTCAGTCTCCCTCAATGGTGTGTTTTCAGTGCGTCTGTACCCCCGTAGAGTCACCCCACAGTCCGACCGCCTCCAGGACTGACTCTTAAGCCGTCGGTAGACAATCAGGTAGTTTCTGAGGAGCCAAACGAATAGGAAACAGGACACTAGCGCCGACAAAACGCACAATAAGACAAAGCCAACAAACAACCACAAGCACCATGGGAGAGTCCTGCTGCCTTCATTAAAAGCGTCTGCCCAGTAGGGACCTGTTGGTGGATCAGGAATATATTCAGTTTTGAAAGTGTGTGGATTGGGACTGGATTGGCCAATGGTAGTGTGTGGATTTGGTGTGGATTGGCCAATAGTGGTGTGCGGACTGGGACTGGATTGGCCAATAGTGGTGTGCAGATTGGGTCGGGAAGGGCCAATAGTGGTGCGTGGATTGGGTCGATATTGGCCAACAGTGGTGTGTGGATTGACTTGGGATTGGCCAACAGTAGTGTGTGGTTTGGGTCGGGATTGGCCAGTGGTGGGCCTAGATGGTGGATAAGTGGTCTGAATCACCAAAGGTCTGCTAGTGGTCAGGACAGGGTGAAGATTTTGAGATCCAGCAGTTGTTGGGAGCATGCTAGTTTCAGGTTGTTTTGTTCTGGCTAGTGATTCAGTGGTGCCTCTAGTAGGAATATCTGGTTTTGGAGAACTGACAGGAATTGGCTTTGGAATTGAGATGTTGTACTCAGACAATGTCCAGAATTCAAACCATATTTGGGTCCAGGATTGAGTGACCCAAGATTTTCCAGTAGGCATCCAGGAATTGGTGGAAGCAAGTGGGAGGGAGATTGTAGTGGCATCGTGAGGAGTATTTGACATCTGAGGGTCTGATAGCGGTTTGTCTGTAACTGAAGAAAGAATAAAAGATTGATCAACTTCAACGTCCCCAGGAAAATAGGATGGAGGTGCTGGATCTGGTGGGCAGAAGTCATTTTCCTCCAGCTCCATAATGGGCTGATTGAGCAGGTGAAAAGGTCCAGAACACACCACTGATTCGGCGGCTGGAATGATGTCGTTGGGCCCGTCGTGTTTATAGACATTGTGCTCCTGGTCATTTAGGTAGGCATGGAGGTAACCAACCGCACAGCTGCAGAGCCAGGGATTAAACGACAGGTAAACATAAGGTAACTCGGGTTTGGACAAGAAGAATCCATCGGGCATGAGCGAGACACTGTTATTCTCCAGATCAAATGTCTTCAAGGCGCTGGAAGAGACTCGCTGTAGGAGCCGAGGTGGCAGGGCTGGAAGCTTATTATGGGATAGATTAATGACCTCTAGATGTGGCAGTTCACTGAAGGTGGCGTCATGAAGGGAACGAATCTGGTTTCTGTCCAGGTAGATCTCCATCAGACTGGGGGCGCAGCGGAAAACCAGTCCCCCCAAACCAGTTAACCTGTTTCCAGACAAACGCAGAATGCTCAGCTTCTCCAGCACTGGACCTGAAACACACAGATAGTCTTATCACAATTACAGCGGAAGTTTGTGTGTCTTTTCCCACATGTAAACACTATAGTAATTTAAAGTGGAAACTATGGAGTTTTTGAACCAAACTACAGTAAAGTACCTGAACTAATCTGTTGTTCTGATTCTGTAGTTGCTATGGTAACACAAAAACTACAGTAATATAAACAAAGATTAACACAGTGACAAAATGTATTGCTAATTGTTTGTTCATGTTAGTAAATGCACTTACTGGCCACTTTATTAGGTACACTTTACTAGAATCGAGTTGGACCCCTTTTGCCTTCAGAACTGGCTTAATTCTTCATGGCATAGATTCAACAAGGTAATGGAAATATTCCTCAGAGATTTAGCTCCATATTGACATGATAGCATCATGTAGTTGCTGCAGATTTGTCGGCTGCACATGATGCCAATCTCCCGTTCCACCACATCCCAAAGGTGCTCTATTGGATTAAGCTCTGGTGACGGTGGAGGCCATTTGAGTACAGTGAACTCATGACATGGTGCGTTATCCTGCTGGAAGCAGCCATCAGAAGATGGAGACACTGTGGTCATAAAGAGATGGACATGGTCAGCAACAATTCTCAGGTAGGCTGTGGCGTTGACACAATGTTTAATTGGTACTAATGAGCCCTAAGTGAGCCAAGAAAATATCCCCCACACCATTACACCACCACCACCAGCCTGAACCATTGATACAAGGCAGGATGGATCTATGCTTTCATGTTGTTGATGCCAAATTCTGTCCTGACCATCCGAATGTGGCAGCAGAAATGGAGACTCATCAGACCAGGCAACGTTTCTCCAATCTTCTCTTGTCCAGTTTTGGTGAGCCTGTGTGAATTGTAGCCTCAGTTTCCTGTTCTTAGCTGACAGGAGCGGCACCCGGTGTGGTCTTCTGCTGCTGTAGCCCATCCGCCTCAAGGTTGGACGTGTTGTGTGTTCAGAGATGCTCTTCTGCAGACCTCGGTTGTAACAAGTGGTTATTTGAGTTACTGTTGCCTTTCTATCAGCTGGAACCAGTCTGGCCATTCTCCTCTGACCTCTGGCATCAACAAGGCATTTGCGCCCACAGAACTGCCGCTCACTGGATATTCCTCTTTGTCGGACCATTCTCTGAAAACCCTAGAGATGGTTCTGCGTGAAAATCCCAGTAGATCAGCAGTTTCTGAAATACTCAGACCAGCCCGTTGGGCACCAACAACCATGCCACGTTCAAAGTCACTTAAATCCCCTTTCTTCCCCATTCTGATGCTTGCTATGAACTGCAGCAGATCGTCTTGACCATGTCTACATGCCTAAATGCATTGAGCTGCTGCCACGTGATTGGCTGATTAGAAATTTGCGGTAACGAGCAGTTGGACAGGTGTACCTAAAAAAAAGTGGCTAGTGAGTGTACATTAACTAAAATTAACTAACAGACCATTATTTTAAAGTGTCACCCATTATAAAAGAAGGCAAATACAAGTTACATTAACTGTATGCGTACTTACAGAGAGATAAATAAGAAAACTACAGAAGAGAAAGGGTAAATGAAATAGGGGTGAATGAGAAATAAATAAACGAATGTATAGCATTGTATGAGGGTTGACCTGGTGGCTCCAGGGCGGTGATGTGGTTGTGGCTCAGGTCCAGCTCATGCAGATCCGTGAACACTGAATATGCGGCCCAGGACAGAGAGCTGAAGAGGTTTCCAGACAAAACTAGAACCTGTGTATTGGAGCTGATGGCGTCTGGAGGAGCCGTCAGTCTTTGGTTCACACAGCTCACACGCACACGATGGTCCTGATTCCTGTCCGTCTGACAGTCGTCCGTCCAGACCAAACACAACCGCAGACCGAGGAGCAGCAGGAGGAACATGATGGAGAAAACACAACACCGGACACTCAATCTGCTGTGGAAATATGAAAAGTTAAACAACATTGGAGCATTTGGTGCTTAACGTTAACTCTTTACATTTACATTCAGCCTAGGGCTGCACAATATTGAAAAAATGTGACATTGCGAAATTTTACAGTACATCCGGTAAGTATTGATAATGCTTCTTTTTTCCACATTTGTTCATGTTACAGCCTCATTCCAAAATGGATTAAATTGATTTATTTCCTCAACATTCTACACACTATCCCCCATAATGACAATATGAAAAGAGTTTTTGAAATTGTTGCACATTTATTCAAAATAAAAAAGCTGTAAAATCACATGTACATCAGTATTCACAGCCTTTGCTCAATACTTTGTTGATGCACCTTAGGCAGCGATTACAACCTTAAGTCTTTTTGAATATGATGCCACAAGCTTGGCACACCTGTCTTTGGGAATTTTTCAAGCTCTATCAGGTTGGATGGGAAGTGAGGGTGTACAGCCATTTTCTGATCTCTCCAGAGGTGTTCAATAGGATTTAGGTCTGGGCTCTGGCTGGGACACTCAAGGACCTTCACTGAGCTGTTGTGAAGCCACAACAGCCTCCCTGACTAAGGCCCTTCTCCCCCGATCACTCAGCTTAGATGGCCGGCCAGCTCTAGGAAGAGTCCTGGTGGTTAAACATTTTCCACTTACAGATGATGGAGGCCGCTGTGCTCATTGGAACCTTCAGAGCAGCAAAAATGTTTCTGTAATCTACCCCAGCCTTGTGCCTCGAGATAATCCTGTCTCGGAGGTCTACAGACAATCCCTTTGTCTTCATGCTTGGTTTGTGCTTTGACATGCACTGTCAACCCTGGGCCCTTATATAGACAGGTGTATGCCTTTTCAGATCATGTCCAATTAGCTGAATTGACCACAGGTGAACTCCAATGAAGCTGCTGAAACATCTCCAGAATGATCAGTGGAAACAGAATGTAGCTGAGCTCGATTTAGAGCTTCATGCCAAAGGCTGTGAATACTGATCTACATGTGATTTATCAGCTTTTTTTATTGTTAATAAATGTGCAACAATTTCAAGAACTGTTTTTTCATATTGTCATTATGGGTGATTGTGTGTAGAATGTTGAGGAAATAAATCAATTTAACCCATTTTGAAATAAAGCTGTGACATAAACAAATGTGGAAAAAGGGAAGCGCTATCAATACTTTCTGGATGCACTGTATTTTTCACAAAATGCTTTAAAGTGAAATGAACATCAATGATGCTTTTCTACAAGCAGAAACTGCAAGAACAACTACGGAAACAATATTCTTGGAAATTGATCATGGTGAGATGGTCAAATCAATGCTATTGACAATCCCTCTGCATCTTCAGCAGGTACCACTGGGTCATGAGCATTTCACCCCTTAATTCTAGCCCTATTTGAGGAGTATTCAGATACAGAAATTGAATAATCACAATGCAAAAAGTGCGCTACCTGACAAAAGTCTTGACATCAATCCTAGTTGTAAGAACAACAAATAATAACTCGAGTTCTGGTTGATCACTTATAAAAGTGGCAGAAGGTGGATTTTTCTGATGAATCGTCTGATTAACTGCATCCCAATAATCACAATACTGCAGAAGACCTACTGGAACCAACATGCACCCAAGATGAAGGAAAAATCATGGTTTGGGGTTCCATTCAGTATAAGGGCGTGCGAGAGATCTGCAACATCAACAGCCTGAGGTATCAAGACATTTGTGCTGCCCATTACATTAAAAACCACAGGAGAGGGCAGATTCTTCAGCAGGATAGCGCTCCTTCTCATACTTCAGCCTCCACATCAAAGCTCCTGAAAGTAAAGAAGGTCAAGGTGCTCCAGGATTGGCCAGCCCAGTCACCAGACATGAACATTATTGAGCATGTCTGGGGAAAGATGGAGGAAGCATTGAAGATGAACACAGACTCTTGATGAGCTCTGGGAGTCCTGCAAGAAGGCTTTCTTTGCCATTCCAGATGACTTTATTAATCAGTGATTTGAGTCATTGCAGAGATGTATGGATGCAGTCCTCCAAGCTCATGATGGAGTCAGACACAATATTCATTCTGTTTCCACTGCAGCATGACTTTATAATATAAAATTTGAACTAGAGAAAGACGAAAATCCTTTGTTACAGCTCTAAACATCATCATTTTTGTGCTCATATGCTTTAAACTCGGAAACTGAAATGCCCAGTCATGGTTAACAAAGGTTTGGCGGCAAAACTACACCTTACTCTGTCTACTTAACCAATCACCTACTCTCTAAAACTTATTTAAGGCAGACCAGTCTCATACTGAGTCTCATATCTCCCTGATCAACTTACCTACCAGTTTATCCTCTTACTTCCCTTCCCCTTCAACCCACTGTTCTCCTGCCATCCCCTTCATCCCTACAATAAAGTCTAGCTCAAAGTGTGGCATGGTCCATGCTGAAACAGGCCTTTAATAACGTGCAAATGATAAAGTTTGACTCTATTATGGTTAGACTAGACAGTGACTGTACAGATCACTCATGTTCTGTATCTCCTGATCAACTATGATTCAGACTCAACATTGCATGACCATTTTGGATGCACACATCGCGATATCGATGCTGAACCCATATATTGTGACTTACAATCGAGGAGGCAATCGATACAAATATTCCTTTGCTCCTTTTTTTCAGTTAATTTGATTAATGAGCAATTACAACAGGTCGTTATAAGAATAAGATAACTGCATTAGTATAAATAATGTAGGCGTGCATCTCATTTATTGTATTTATAAACTAATGTTTTAATGGAATTGTATTTATACTAGGATGTTTCTAATGGTTTATGTTGTCTGTGGGTGTTTGTGTACAGCAGACCTCTCTTTCCAAGGCAAGATAAATAAAATAAAAGCCCTTAATCCTGAGCAACATTTTATATGCATATTAAATAATACGTGGGAAATGCTTTCATTTAAGTACCAATCCCCGCTATCAACTACTGCCTGATTACCTGTTTAATGCATATTTAACGTTTATTAGCACTTATTTTACATCTTTAACCCAAATACGACCTTACTAACTATTAATATATAGCAAATTAGCAGTTTTTGAGTTAAAACTCTTGGTTAATGAGTAAGAATTGCACATTAAAACATAATAAATAAAATATAATTTGCTATAATAGTAAATGACAGAACAGTTTGCCATTTGGAAATGTGTGAAGTGTAAAAAGTAAAGTAACGATACCTCAGAGCGCAGCGTCTCTCTCTCTCTGTGTGTGTGTGTGTGTGTGTGTGTGTCCAGCTCGTGTAGTTTTATCTCTTTTCCTCAAACACAAACGTCTCTCCATATATGAGCAGAAACTGTTTTCACATCTCTTCCTTGAACTGTTTCCTGGAAGACCATCACTATTGCATCAACTGAAAATCCTCATCATTATTAATATAAAACATATCAAGCAATATATACGAGCAGTGAAGTTAAGCGTTTATTAGAGTGAGACATCAATAATGATAAAACATGCAATCTGATATTCTCCAATTACAAAATACAGCAAAACCAAACATTAAAAACTATAGTAATTTACTGTAAACACTGTAGTGCTTGTAGTTAATTCATTTGTTGTGGTAACAAAACAACCACAGTAATATAAACAAATGAGCCAATACTGTTTTCTACAACTGTATGTTATGTTATATGAGCAATATCACATGAGTAGGGGTGCGATATGGCTGTATATAGGCACTGATGGGAGGCGTGCGTTGGCCGAGTGCCTTAGTGTCGCACCAGTGACGATATACAGCCTTATCGCACTGCTACTCGTGTGATATGACGTTTATACAACAGTTCAAGGGCATAATCGTGTATATAAAAAAACAATATCAAACATGGAGAGTCTCAAAAATCCTTGTATGAGGAACTACTTTCTTCTATCATTCATCTACATCTGCAGCTGACGTCAGAACAGCAGAAACCACTGCTCATTCACCAACATCACTGTAGAGCTAGTGCTTAAATGATTCTCTAGCGTAATGTCTAAAGTGATGATAAAACAGCTGATTTTGCTCACATTTTAAGATTATAAGGCTGAACAGCATCAAATGCCATCAGTCTACAGAGATTTCCCAGTATTTCTCTGTTGCAATCAGGATAACCACAAAAAGGCAAGGCAAAGCAAACACTACCAGATTACTATGGTATAAAAACAGCACTACAACATACAAAAGAGAGAGAATGACTTGGAAGGTCACTTGCATGATTTACAATGATTTGATCAGCTGTAGACTGAAATATGAAAAGAAAACACTGAGTTTTTCTCCTCTAGGCTCTCCTTGCCCTGCTCTCCAAACAAATAAGCAATTATGGATTGGCTCGACTGATGTCTGAATGCAATTGACACCATCTTCTCAACGAGAAGCTTGGGTTCGGGGGAACCCAACTGTCCTGCGGGGACGTTCGCAGCTGGCTACATGATGGACAAGTGGGAGAAGTGGCACGTCGTGTGCCTGGCTGCTCTATCCCTAAAGGGTATTGAAGATATCTATTTATTCTCAACTAACAGGGTTTCTGCTGATGGGCTTAGGCGGGGCCCTGGGGTCTCGACGATTGATAAAAGCAGTCAGTGCGGCTCAAAACCCTACCAAGCAGGCTGGCTGGATTGAAACGGTAGTGAGCAGAGTTGTTGGTACTCAGAATGTGGCATTAGACTGCAAATTGCAAAACATTGGGGTGAAACTAGCGGCTTTGCAACGTGATTTGGTCAGACTTGGAGACCAGTGACGGACATTAGATATCTGTGAAATACATAAGATATTGACCCAAAATTTTAAAACTTTTCTTCTCTTTCAGCTTACCTGTGACTCTCCTGCCAGACGTCCTCGACTGGAGACAAACAACTTCCCCCGGAGAGCAGGATAAGGAGACACTCTGAATTCCTGCTCCCTAAGGACACCTGTGAGACTCTACAGGTTTACACACACACAGTTACAGATAGACAATCACTGGCTAACCCCCATATCCCGCGCCTGCGTATGCTTTCACCCACCGATGTTGGTAGGCGGGTCTGTGATCAGCGCCCCCTGGCTGCAGGACCAGATTGCTGCCACCTTTATCGGACTATATCCACATCCCCAGGTGTACTGTTATGTGTTTATGTGCTTGTGCTGGGTATTTTTTCAACGGCAGTCAGAGAGGGGCTTTATTTCGCCTCCCTCTTCCCTAATGTATCTCATTTCCTCTTTGTAAGAGTTACCTCTCATCTGACAACTCTTCCTCTGAACTGTGTGAGGTTTGTGTATGGTCAGGGGGGTCCAGTTTCACTGCATGTAAAAGTGTATGTGACAAATAAAGACTTTTCTATTTTTTCTTTCAAATAAAGTCTTTGCTCTGCTCAGTATGACAGGCTGAAAATGGAAATATTTAAAATAGGCACTGTGCTCATAAACGGACTGCATAGTTGCAATCTAAACAACTACATTCTCGCCTATAAAAGCCTCAAAAGTGCATTATATTGTCCAACAGCTGCAATATTTGTCAGACTGTAGTGAGTTTATTGATCTGCTATCACTCTGTGTGGGCGGAGTAATACAGAAGGGTGAAGAGGCTGTAGGAGTTCTATATCGCACGGCTATCAGCCAATCAGAATCAAGAACCAGACAGAACTGCTGTACAAACTAAATCACTACAGTATATCACAGTATTACAGTTGATCAGTTCACTAGAGTTACTATTATGCTGGAGTAATCATTAACAAAGAGTGCAAAATACTGTAATATATACAGTATAAAACATTACTCTATTATGATTCAAAAACACTACAGTATTTACTCTAAATCACTGAAGTATTTATTATGCAGTATGTGCTGAAATCATCAAATGTGACAATGCAGATGTTTATAACTATACAAAAAATATATATTTAATATTAAACTTTACAAAACTGTTTAAATTATAATTAATAAACCATAAAATGGGGCATCACCGTGCCTTTGTGGTGTCACACTGTCGCCTCACAGCAAGAATATCACTGGTTCAAGTGCCGGCTGGGCCAGTTAGCATTTCTGTGTGGAGTTTGCATGCTCTCCCTGTGTTGGTGTGGGTTTCCTCCGGGTGCTCCGGTTTCCCCCGCAGTCCAAACACATGCACTATAGGAGAATTGATGAACTAAATTGGCAGTAGTGTATGAGTGAATGAGTGTGTATGGGTGTTTCCCAGTGATGGGTTGCGGTTGGAAGGGCATCTGCTGCGTAAAACATTTGCTGGATAAGTTCGTAAATCATAAAATGATAATAAATGATATTAAAATAATTTCTGAAGGATCATAAAAGTCGTAACTAATTACTGAAGGAATTATAGCAATAAACTACATTTTTAATTAACAGATATTATTTTACATTTTAATAATATGCACAAGTTGAAGAGACTAGTTTCAAAAACATCAGCTATTTAAGAGGAACAGACATCAACTTGCGTTAACAAAAACACTGGAAGCAAATGTTTTCATATATTGTCCTTTATTGACATTTTGCGGTTTTTAACCAGACATTTTTAAAACTCAAAAGTAACTCAAAATCCAGAATAAAAGAGCAACAGAAGAGCGGAAACAGAAGCGACAGCTCGTGTCCAATCAGACACAAGAGGCTCAAACGTCAAAGTCAAACAAAGCACACACACACAAAGTCACGCATGAATGTGTGTGTGTGTGTGTTTGTGCAAATGAACAGCGGATTCCTCATACACACGTGACCACGCAAACAGATTAATTAATTAAATTATAATCCAATAAAGCAAGAAGCAGCTAAACAAGTGTCATATTAAAGAAGGAAACAATCTGCGAGTGTAAACGAGAGACATCTTCATCATCATCGTCATCAAAACACACACACGACACAATCAGTAGATTGTCCTGAAGTGTTAATGGTCATGTTCAGAAAGCTCCTGTGCTGGTTGAGTGATGTCATGTCTAATCTCGCATAACTCTGCCCCAACATCCCCCCCCCCCCCCCCCCCCCCCCCCCCCCGCATCTAAACACACAAACAAAAAAAAGCCTCCGCAGGTCTCATTAGCTATCTGTTGGGATACAGTGAAAGTCCAAAAAACACTGGGAATATCGAATGGAAATCTCCTGTAGAAAACCAAACATGGGAAACTAGTGGAAATCTTCTACTGAAAACCTAAACATAAGTGAAAATCTCAGATGAAATCCATAAAAATCTGAGAATATCTAGTAAAGATTTTCAGTGTAAATCAACACAAAAATGTGAATATCCAGTGAAAATTCAAACAAAAAAAAATTGTCAGTCTCCAGTTAAGATCGCCAAATGGGAATCTAAACATAAGTGGGAATATGAAGTGGAAATCAAAACAAAAGTGGGAATTAAAAAATATCTGGAATTAAAAAATGTCTGGAACTAAAAAAATGTTGGAATCACCAGTGGAAGTACAGACAAAAGTGGGAAAGTCCATTGGAAATTGAAACAAAAGTGGGAATATCCAGAGAAAATTCAAACAAAAGTGTGAAAATCCAGTGGAAATCTAAACAAAAGTGGGAGTATCTAATGAAAATTAAAACAAAAGTGGGAATCTCCACTGGAAATTCAAACAAAAGTGGGAATATCCAATGGAAATTCAAACAAAAGTGGGAATATCGAGTGGAAATTCAGACAAAAGTAGGAATATCCAGTGGAAATTTAAACAAAAATGAGAATCTCCAGTTGAAATCTAAACAAAAGTGGCAATCTCTTATCGAAATTCAAACAAAAGTGGGAATATCCAGTGGAAATTGAAACTAAAGTGGGAGTTTCTAATGAAAATTAAAACAAAAGTGGGAATCTCCAATAGATATTTAAACTAAAATGGGAATCTCCAATGGAAATTCAAACAAAAGTGGGAATATCCAATGGAAATTGAAACTAAAGTGGGAGTTTCTAATGAAAATTAAAACAAAAGTGGGAATCTCCAATAGATATTTAAACAAAAATGGGAATCTTCAATGGAAATTCAAACAAAAGTGGGAATCTCCATTAGGATTCCAAATAAAAGTGGGAATCGCCAATAGACATCCAAACAATAGTGGGAATCTCATTTGAAATTCTAAACACAATTGGAAATCTCCAGTAGAAATCTTATTTTAAATTCTGATCTGCACTCTAATCTAAACATATGTGAGAATATCTAGTGGAAATCCCATAGGCGGGTCTCTCAGTAGATTTCCCCCAATTTCCCAGTGAATCTACACCGAGCATCCAGCATGATGCTCCACTGCAACCTTACGCAAACACAACTGAATCAAATCTGCCACTCAAAATAATGTCAAACCGGATCAAACGACTATCTGTAGCCTAAAGGCACAGAAATCATAGTTCATATAAGCAGCAAAACATTCTTGCCATCTGATAAACGTCTTCAGATCATTCGCTCACAACTTTAAAAATCCTGAAGTTTGGAAAAAGTCTAAAACTTGCACCTTCACTCCACATGTCCACTTCATTGACCTTTGAACTCCGTACATCACTTCCATCATCAGTTTAAACTCCTCCCTGTCCTGCACACTCGTGCTTTCTTCACTCCTGCTCATCGCATTTCTTTCCTCCTGTCTGAATCAATTCAAACAGTCAGTTAACTCGACTGTTCTGTTCAATGAACCGGTTCTTGATTCGAGTCTATCAGTGATTCAGTTTCCAGGAACATCAGAGTTAGTTTGATTCATTCATGATCATTACTTAAACAGTAAATAAAATGCAAATACTTTACAATTCCTGCTGGTGATGAACAGAATCCATATGAATATGATCCGTTACATCAAGACACTTTTAGTGTTTCTGATGTGAATCAGTCTGATGAATCATTTACAAAAACCAATTCAAAAGAATCACGAATCAGGTATCTGAACTTCCTGTGTGTCACACAGTTAATTAACATCTCTCTCTCCTTTGTTCTCTCTCTCACACACACACTCTCTCTCTCTCTCTCTCTCTCTCACACACAGCATTTCCTTCAGTGATCTCTGAGGTTATTGGAGTCTCATTAAGGCACATCGAGGCTGAACATACAAACATCCAGAACTAGTTTGAATCGGATGCTCAGCTAGTTCTCGGCAAGTCGTTGCTGAGGGTTTTGTGAATCTGAACACACACACAGAGTGAGTATTTTTATGTGATGGCAGTGTGTTTGGGTCAGTTTGGGTTAACTAGTCTCGTACAGCCCACACATGCATATTGCACTTAAATAACAAGAGCTTTCCAAAACGCAAGCTATTATCTGATTGGATGACCAGGAGTTTGTCTGCACAAAAACTAAATATCTGTTCGCAACAAATATGATCCAATGAGAACTATTAGGGATGCACTGAAATAAAACTCTGGGCTGAAACCAAAAATTCTGGATGCAGTTGGCCAAAAACCAAAACTATACTTTTATATATATTTTATAATAATATAAAGCAATTTTGTGCAATAAAATAACCAGATTTCAAAAGAAACCAAAAGAGTCGAGAGGTTTTATTTTAGCAGTGTTGCCATGATGAGACAGTATCGCTATTGCAAGCAGCAGGAACAAGTGTACTATGTAGAAATGTCCAGTCAGTGCATTATTTGGAACTTTTCTTTTCCAGTGAACATGTGCTGTTCTTTCATAGATAAATATACGAGTACATGAGCAGAATATCTATAGAGCAGAATGAGGAGCTGTTTTGAATGCTAGTTCGAGCTAGTAAACATTGTGCTCTGCTCTTGTGCTTTAGTCAGTGCAGGACCTAACTGGCATTTTGCAGTACAAGCCATTGAAACGAATGGGTTTTATAGCGAATCGCTTTCTGTGTCCGGTGTGAAAGTGGAAACAAGCATAGCCTTTATGTGGCACAAGCCATTGAAATGAATGGGTTTTATAGCGAAGCGCTTTCTGTGTCTGGTTTAAAAGTGGAAACAAGAATTGCCTTTAGGTGGCACAAACCTTTAAAATGAACGGGGTTTATAGCGAAGTGCTTTCTGCGTTCGGTGTGAAAGTGAAAACAAGCATAGCCTTTAGGTGGCACAAGCCATTGAAATGAATAGGTTTTATAGCGAACTGCTTTCTGTGTCTGGTGTGAAAGTGAAAATAAGCATAGCCTTTATGTGGCACAAGCCATTGAAATGAATGGGTTTTATAGCAAATCGCTTTCTGTGTCTGGCGTAAAAAGTTAAAACAATCTTTTTTCAGCTTACTACAGTCTGACAAATATTGCAGCTGTTGGACAACATAATGCACTTTTATAGGCGAGAATGTAGTTGTTTAGATTGCAACTATGCAGTTCATTCATAAGCATTAAGTGCCTATTTTAAGTATTTACAATTTCAGCCTGTCATACTGAGCAGAGCAAAGACAATTGCGCCACAGATGGTGACAGAGACTGCATAATGATGATAAAAAATGGCTGAAAATTCTGTGCATCCCTAAGTAATATCTATATTAGCATCCAAACCAACAGATGATAGCATTTATTAAACTGTTCTGTTGCCTTCACTTTAAAATGATCAAGCTCTTTAAAGCAGGATGGAAGCTGATTGGCTGTTGATTCAGCAAATGTTCCTTCATCTGTGCCATTATTATTAAAGTATAGAACTTCGTTTTCGGTGACATAAATAAAACTTGTTTAAAACCTCACAAGCTTAAAAACTCTGTTGACAACAGCGTAGAAATGCATTAAACACATTTAATGTGTGGTCAAATTAACACATTTAATTTCACATTTTAATTTGACCAAAAATTTGTCTTAAAAAGCAAAAAAAGTCACTTTAAAAACTAGCTGGTCATTACAGTAAATTCATATGACCAAAACAGCTCGTCTCATGTGAAGTTTCCAGCCAAGTAGGTTCTTATTAAAGGGATAGTTCACCCCAAAAAACTCATAAAGGTTAAAAATCACATGAGGGAGAGTAAATAATGAGGTAATTTTCATTATAGGGTGATATCATGAAACTTTGCAGAATAATGATGAATGTTATGCTTATTTGTAAGTCACTTAGGATCAAATCATCTGCTAAATGAATAAAATAAATGTGATCGCACCATTAAAATGATTATCCAAACCTAATCATTATTGATTATGCCCATATAGAAATATCATATTTGACAATATATGCAAATTAGAGATGCTCGCAATAACCGATTAATCGTTAACCGAAAGAGTGCATTTTTAACCAATTAATGGCATCAGTTTGGCTGTATAAATGTGTAACACATCTTTGTTAACTCGCGGGATGGTAACACGTGCAACCACACATGCCTACAGACCTACAGGTATATTGCCAAAGAAGCAAAATGAAAGAAGGACATTTCTGGTCACAGTTTGACACAGAGTTGATGCCAAACCAGGGCTGATGGTGATGCCTCTCTCTTAAACACCTCCGTTTATTTGCACAATTGGAGAAAAAAATCAGATTTAGTGTAAAACCAACTTTTTTTCCATTTGGAAAATTACAGTTACTAATACTGTAGTTCTTCTAAAATATCCATTTTTAAAATAACCCACATAGCCTAATCTATGAAACAAACAATTCCAATGACATGATAATGATAACTCTGTATGTTCTGTATGCTGTTGTTCGCATGTTAAAATAAATCAGGATTTTAAAATGCCATATTTAATGTGTCAGACACAAAATAGACACATCAACTAATATTTTTTAATTAAATATTTTAATATTAATCCGACCAGTTAACCGTTAATATTCAGTTAAAGAGCAGCAGTTGTCAGTTGATTCAAAATTAACTGAAATGAGCATCCCTAATGCAAATTCCATATATGACATACAAGTTTAGATTTCAAATTTGAATTTCACATATGCAAAATGTCATATATGTTATATATATATATATATATATATATATATATATATATATATATATATATATATATAAAATCATTTTATATTTGTGTTGATATTTTGGCATATATGAACATGTATATGTAATTACAGCGCATCCGCAAAGTACTGATAGCGCTTCACTTTTTCCACATTTTTTTAATGCTACAGCTTTATTCCAAAATGGATTAAATTAATTTATTTTCTCAAAATTTCACACACAATCCCCTATAATGACAATGTGAAAAAAGAGTTTTTGAAATTGTTCCAAATTGGTTCAAAATAAAAAAGCTGATAAATCACATGTACATCAGTATTGACAGCCTTTGGCGAGAAGCTCTAAATTGAGCTCAGGTACACTCTGTTTCCACTGATCATAATTGAGATGTTTCAGCACCTCATTGGAGTTCACTTGTGGTCAATTCAGTTGATTGGACATGATTAGAAAAGGCATACACCTGTCTATATAAGGGCCCAGGGTTGACAGTGCATGTCAAAGCACAAACCAAGCATGAAGACAAAGGGATTGTCTGTAGACCTCTGAGACAGAATTGAGGCACAAGGCTGGGGAAGGTTACAGAAACATTTCTGCTGCTCTGAAAGTTCCACTGAGCACAGCGGCCTCCATCATCTGTAAGTGGAAGATGTTTAACCACCAGAACTTTTCCGGCCATCTGCCGGCCATCTAAGCTGAGTGATTGGGGAAGAAGACCTTAGTCAGGGAGGTGATCAATAACCCGATGGTCACTCTGTCTGAGCTCCAGTGTTCTTCTGTGGAGAGAGGAGAACCTTACAGAAGGACAACCATCTGTGCAGCAATCCACCAATCAGGCCTGTATGGTAGAGTGGCCAGACAGAAGCCGCGCCCCACCTGGAGTTTCCCAAAAGGCATCTGAAGGACTCTCAGACCATCAGAAACTAAACTCTCTGCTCTGATGAGACTCAACTTGAACTCTTTGGAGTGAACGCCAGGCGTTACGTTTGGAGAAAAGCAGGCAGCGCTCATCACCAGGCTAATAGCATCCCTACAGTGAAGCATGGTGGTGGCAGCATCATGCTGGGGGGATGTTTTTCAGCAGCAGGAACTGGAAGACTAGTCAGGATAGAGGGAAAGATGAATGCAGCGATGTACAGAGACATCCTGAATGAAAACCTGCTTCACAACAACTCGGTGAATGTCGTTGAGTGGCCCAGCCAGAGCCCAGACCTAAATCCTGTTGAACATCTCTAGAGAGATCTGAAAATGGCTGTACACCGTCGCTTCCCACCGTCGCTGATAGAGCTTGAGAGGTACTGCAAAGAGGAATGGGCAAAAATCCCCAAAGACAGGTGTGCCAAGCTTGTGGCATCATATTCAAAAAGACTTGAGGCTGTAATCGCTACCAAAGGCGCATCAACAAAGTGTTGAGCAAAGGCTGTGAATACTGATGTACATGTGATTTTACAGTTTTTTATTGTTAATAAATGTGCAACAATTTCAAAAACCCTTTTCACATTGTCATTATGGAGTATTGTGTGTAGAATGTTGAGGAAATAAATAAATTTAATCCATTTTGGAATAAAGCTGTGACATAAACAAATGTGGAAAGAAGTAAAGCGCTATCAATACTTACCGGATGCACTGTAAATATAAAAATTTTTAAAATGTAATTCCAATGGTTGAAAAAATATACATGTAAACAGTCATTTCTGCCATATTTTAATATTTGTTGCATATATGACATGTTTTATATATATGAAATCAAAATATAACTTGAATATCATTTATCTAATTTGCATATACTTGCATAGATCCCATTTCTCGATGGGTGATGTGAACAGGTCTAAAGCGTAAGAATAAACTCTTTCAGTGATAGTCTGACTGTACGAGACTGCGTTAACGAACACACTGACCAATCAAAGCAACACGCCTCGGGTTTCATGACATCATCATTCATTGACAGTAAGAGTAGGAGCACACACACACACACACATCAGACGGGTGTTTCTTTGCTCTTCAGGTCGGGGGCGCTGTACTGCCGTCTCATGCGCGGCGGCGTCACGTAGCCCTGTGGTTTTTGGTTTCTGCCGTGCTGCTGATCAGTGAGCGTGTGCGGTAGCGTCTGGTAGGCTGGTCGCTGATGATTGGCGTATGTTTGTGCGTACGCCCCGTCGCCACGTGCACAGGGGCCTGGCGACTGTCGCCGATAACGACCGCGGCCTGAGGCGTTGTTATTGTTGTTGTGGTGGTATCCGTTGCCGTAGTAACCTTGATTTGCAGGCATGCTGGAGCCATCCAGCGAGTTGCGTCTGTAGCGCCACTGCTGTTGATGAGGAAACTGATTGCCGTTGGCATAGTTACCGTTGCTAGGGTGCCGAGGTTGCCAAGGGCGACTAGGTGAGGGTGCACGCATGACGACTGGCATTTGGAACGGTAAAGGAAGTAGTGGCATAGAGGGGGCGGGGCTTCGTCCGTCACTGCAATCTAGCTTAAGGTCGTCCACTACTACTGATGTGTTGGGTCCCCAGGACAGCCGGTGCTGTGGGTTACTCTTAAAGGGGAACTTCAGCTTGCAGTCCTGCGGGGGAATGAAGCGTCCCGTTCCAGGAAGGTGGATCACGCCCACGCCCCCGTCGCCACCCACAGCCCCGCCCCCTCTGCGCAGCCGCTTGGTGATCTGCTGCTGCTGCAGGTTCTGCAGACGCATCTGCTCCTGCTTGAGCCAGCGCAGACGGCCCCTGCGGAAGGAGGCGTCTTCCTCCATCAGCCGGGACACGCGCTCCTCTTTGGGGACACAGCCATGCCCAACCTCATCTAAGCCCCGCCCCTGATCACCGTCTGGGGGCAGATCCTCCGATTCATCGTCATCCTGCACAAACACAGTGATAGTAAACATTACATTCAATATTCACATTACAACTGAATTGATGGATTTGATTTGAATCGATATACAGTGGTCCCTCGTTATTCGCGAGAGTTACAGTTGGGTCCATAAATATATGGACATCAAACACTCGTGGTCATTAGTAAGTCATTTAAAAAGGCATCTCTTGACACAAAAAGCATGTTAGGTGTGATCCACTGAGTGGTACAGTACTGTACCGGTCGGTACGGGTCACTTTTATCAGGCTTGCGTTTCCACAACCTAAAGGGTATTAATGGTGGGCATGATGTACAACAGAAAGTTTCAGACAACGTCATTTGAAGAAATGTCACAGTAACGCTGTACGGGTCGAAAAACAAATGCTTTATACACATAACTACTTGTATATAAATGCATACCTGTACACATTGGGATGTGAAAATAAGAGATATGCCACCATAATAAGGGATATGCCCCCCCCACCCCTTTAAAAAATCCCCAAATTACTAAATATGTTCAGTTGGAGCTGCTTCATTGTGAATAAACAGTTAAATAGTCAGTAATATGCTTTATTATTATTATCTACAAAAGAAAAAATAAATGGCATACATTAGCAGCAAATACATTAGCAAACAGTTCAGCTTATTAAAATTAGCAGCTTTATAATGAAACAGATTCAAGTTATCAAATCTCATTAGCCGTTTCTTTACTGTATAACTTACTCATTCTGATTAAAGAGCAACGAATGAATCTCTTTTTATTAAGATTTTTTTCTTTTCATTACATTAAATAACAGAGGTTCCACTTTAGAAATGCACAGATCTAACGTTATAATTAAAGCTTTCGATTGCTTTTCTCACTTTTTATGCTCATTTAGGATGAAATTAGTTGTGTTTGAAAAACCTACCAAGATGGACATCTTTAGATATTATTATTATTAATTATGTGTAGATGTCTGTTTAAACACGCATCCAAAACCCAGACTTTCGCTCCGCTTCAAATCACGGGTACTGAATCCGTTTGGGAAACAGCGTCTATTTATCACTATGGAGCGCGTCAGCTGACAGTCACGCACTGCTATATGACTGTTTTGAGGATTGCATATGAAGGGGAGACAGCACCTGTAATGAAAAAGAAAGGGAATCCCGCCATAAACAAAGCGAAAACAGACTCTCATTTAAGAGCAAAGGGCGGCCCCAGGTGGTTTGGTGGTATGGGTTGTGTATAGGGATGCTCGGCTCTTTAATGTTTATTTGTCATTCTTCAGAGAAAGACTGAAAATATGGGAGAAATACGGGAAATTACTTTTACGGGACGATAGCGGGATAGAACTGTAAAATACGGGAGAATCCAGGTAAACCTGGAGGGTTGACAGGCATGATGAATGTTCATTACCAACCTTTCTATGAACATGATTTGATTATAACTGCACATACAGACCCTTACAGTCGCTGATAGGCCCACATGGAATCTGCGCGCGCAGAATTCTGCAGACTTTTAGCCCATCACTGATTCTGTTTATTTACTTGTGTAAATGTGTGTGGATTTACATTTATTCAGTTTTTAAATTAATTACAGTAATAATATTGACCAATATGAAAATATTCATCTGATTTATTTACAATACAGTTTGTACAGTACTATTTTCTGTCTTTTAGTAGAGATATTATATGAGAGACTTGCTTTGTTTACTAAATAAAATGGATCTAATTGGATTCGCATTGTAAACATTAAATACAAGTACTTTTTATTTCATATATTAAGGTTTTAGTTATGATACTCCCAAAATAATTTCGTCAAAATTCTGCGCAGAAATAGCAAAAAATGTCCGCATATTCCGTCTGGCCCTACAGAAAAACTACACACACACATTTAGTCCTTATTTGGCTTCAAAAACAACATGCAACATATAGCCCACAGTCAGTGCAGACCTCTCATCTGTGTCTGTAATCTTCAGCAGCACATGTAGCCTCTGTTAGAGAGTAATTTCATCATTCTGAGTTCAGAATAGTCCAAAAAGTGATGATAATAATTAAACATGGCAGTTTGTTCATGTTTTAGGTTACATGTGCATCATTCGCTGCGTTTTTTCTGGCTTTTCCTTTGTTGTTTCGCGCTTCACTCTCCCATTTGTCCCTTTCTGAAAGGTTCGGATGTCAGAAGCGCATCAATAATCACACGCACATTATTAATATGAGCTCAAGAAATTCATTATTTCAAATATAGACGCACAGCGAGCTCTCTGGAGAAAGTGAAACCGCTCGCACTTTTAGACAGGCTCGTAAAACAACAAGACACGGCAGATTTTGTTCTTCTTGGCTTTGTGGCTGTTCATCAAGACGATGACAAGGTTTGTTTGAGCTCGGGTCGACCATGGCTCGTTATTATAGCTATATATTATTACGGTGTAATGCCTCGGCTGTGTTTTTAAATGGCGGTTTCTTTGTTTTCATTCTCCTGCTTTTGTGAGTGACGTATCTCTGTAAACCAATAGCGTTCAGCTGCGCGTCTTGCTCCGCCTTTTGGTACTCTTTTTTTCGTGCTAGGTACCCTTTGCAAAGGGTGACCAAAAAGTGGTACGGTTTGCTTTTAGGTAACCTTTGACAGTGGAAACGGCCATAAAAGCGTACCGTACTGTACCACTCAGTGGAAACGTGTCCGGGGATGTTTGTACATGCAAGTATGCACATGTCTATGAGTGTGTGTATGTGTGTGTGTGTGTGTGTGTGCACCTGCTGTACGACCGGTATGATGCTCTCCATCTTCATCATTCTGTCTCTGAGGGCTTTGATCTCCTCGTCCTTCATGTTGTTCTGCTCTTTGACCTCCTGTAGGATGTCGGTCAGTTTGTGTATGTGTGCCTTCAGGTTGTAGACTCCGCTGCGTGCGCTCTCTGCATCTGCGTCTGCCGTGTCCTGCGTCCGCTCGTCCCCGATGCCCACCGTCTCCCACACGTCCTCCGCCACCTCCCTCCAGCCGTCCTTCTCGGCATCCCGTCTCCCGTACATGCGGCACAGCTCCTTCATCTTGACGATGGCCAGTGCCTCCACCTCCCGCCGCGAGTGTCTGAAGTCTCCGAGCGCCACCTCGTAGCAGATCTCCTTCACCGCCTGCAGCTTCAGGTCGCTCAGGGTCAGCTGCTCCGGGGCTTTGCTGATGCGTCGCCGCTGCGGGATCTGGTAGACGCGGAGCGGCTCGCGGCGCTTCCCACTGCTGGGCAAACCACAACGCTTCACAATGGACTGCACCTGAAACACAAGCAGGAGACACACACACACAAGGATCCAATGAAGTGCTGATAATGTGCAATTTCTATTCGATGACTGAATTAATCTCAACTTAATCTGAAGTAGCTCCTCCCCTTTTAAAAACAGCCAATAGCAGTGGTGTAGTCCTTGCTATACTCAAGTATACTCAGTATGCCTACTTTTTTCCACGAGCTGTTTGGGTATTACGACTTCTGATGATCATACCCTCAGTATACTCATTTGTTTTGGTGATTAAACGTCCCTAATTTATGCGTATTCGTGTCTCCTTTAACGGTATACCAAACTCACATCTTAATTTGTTGCAGTTGGTGCAGTTTTGTTTAACTTGCTCCATTGCGTATTAATTTTTTTTTCTATTATAACTAATATTATGATAGTGAAATATGTAAATTAGCCTTTAAGTTTTTAATATGTTTATATTTATGCTATTATGAATAAAAAAAAAGTGGCAGTTTTATTTAGTATCTGGATAAAAATGTACTTGAGTATAGGCTAGTATTTATATATATATATATATATATATATATATATATATATATATATATATATAGGCTCATATACATTTAATTACAGCTCAATATACTCAGCCAATCTCCGGGTCTGCTGGAGTCGCTATTACCTAAGCATAAATCATTGAATTAGGATTAAAATGAATAAATTTGTTTAAATATTTGTCCTTTTTAAATGAATAGTTCACCCAAAAAAATGAAAATTGTCATTATTTACTCAATCTTTACTTGTTCCAGACCGGTTTGTCTTTTTTATTCTGTTGAACACAAAAAGAAGATATTTCGAAGAAAGCTGGAAACCTGTAACCATTGACTTTTTCTGGAAGTCAATAGTTACAGGTAACTGATGTTTAGTATATATATATATATATATATATATATATATATATATATATATATATATATATATATATATATATATATATATATATCTATCTATATATATATATATATATATATATATATATATATAGCTAATAAATCAAAGAAATATTGATATTCGTTGTTTCTTTGCCTACTTTTAAACTTTGGATTGGGTGGGTATTAGTACACCCCCTTTTATTTTAGGATTGCACCACTGGCCTATAGTGTTTAGTTTTTCTCACAACTCTGCCAGTGAGAGTGGTTGAGCTCAAGCGCATCAAATGAAAAGCCAATCAGAAGAAGGGGGCGGGGCATGTCAGACACTACAGAGCATTTGATTGTTCAGAAGATTTGATGAGAAGTATGAGGAGACGTTAATAGCACACTAGATTATAGATATCCTTAAAACTAACAATACTGATACTAACATCAAACAGCAAAACAAAACTCACTGATATTCCATAACTTAAACAACACAATATAAAAAAATTCCTGACCTTCAATGTCTGGAAAACTGAAGACATTGAACTTTAAAATGCCATGATATTCCAGAAATTCTGTTGAGCATGAGACGTCTGTGTCATGTTGTGTAAGCTGCATAAATTAAGTTACGTTTATTTATAAACTAATTTCGAGAGGATCACGTGCTTATTATGATTGTTTGCAGCTGCTCCCGCATTATTTAATTAATGATTCACCAATCAGACGATTCCTAAACCACTATAAATACCCTCAGGTCCATATCACAGCCATCTTCATTTTGAAGAATCCCCCCTTACACCCCTACTCCTCCTCCTTCCTAGACCGGTGGCCCAGTGGTTAGCACTGTTGCCTCACAGCAAGAACGTCACTGGTTCTTGTCCTTACCAAGCCAGCCGACATTTCTGTGCGGAGTTTACACGTTCTCCCCGTGGGTTTCCCCCGTGTTCCCCGATTTCCTTCCACCGTCCAAAAACATGCAACTTAAGTTAATAGACTGATCCAAATCGGCACCATAGACATGCTCCTAGTAAGTAGTTATCTCTTAAGAGCAATCACTATCTGTTCATTAGCATCTACAGCAGGGGAGTTCTCCAGATCTACCTGAGCTCAAACTCCCCTCTCGCCTTGCAAACAAGAGGGAGCCCCGGGCTCGAGGATATTATGAGCTCAGGGCTCTCTCCCGGGACAAGCTTTATAATCAATCATCAGCTAAGTGTCAACTCTTGAACATAAACAGCGACAGAGAGCACACTTCACTTTACCTTGTTAGCCGGAAGTTTCTCTCTGAGGGATGAAATGAGTCTCCAGCTCTCCTCACAGGAGCGTTTGTCAGAATCATCACCGCTGTCTGAATCTGCATACTGAACACACAAAGCAAGCATCTAGTTTTAAAGTCTGTGTCAAATCAAAATATGCAGTGTTTATTTTGCTAACAGATTGTTATTCTTCAGGTGAACAATTAATCCGTGCAAGTTAATTCACTTCATTCAGGAGAAAAATGTGTGTTTTGCTAATCTTCAGCCTGAGCATCTGCTTCTGCGGTTGGATTGGCTCCTTCTCATCACACATTTTGACTTTTTTTACACAGATAACGTTAGTCCTGAATTGAATCTGCCACTATGCTGACACACAGGCATTTGTAGCTCCGCCCTTTTCTGAAAAGAGCACAATCTCATTTGAATTTAAAGCGACAGTCACCAAAACACCACAATTAGGATCAAAGCCTTTAAGGGTCAGTTTCTGAGAGTTATTTCTGAGAGTTATTAGCTATTTTCAGCTAAAACTTCACACACACACACCCTCTAGGGCAGTGTTTCCCAACCCTGTTCCTGGAGGCACACCAACAGTACATATTTTGGATGTCTCCCTTTTCTGACCCATTAACTTCAGGTGTTGGAGTATCCTCTGATGTTATGATAAGCTGATTCAGGTGTGTTTGATTAGGGAGAGGTTGAAAATGTGTACTGTTGGTGTGCCTTCAGGAACAGGGTTGGGAAACACTGCTCTAGGGACACAAATTTTACACCTGTCTGTCTCTTACCAGTCTCTGTTGCTCCAGCAGTAGATCTGCTTCCTCTTTCTCTCGTCGATACTGAATCTCCACATCCTGTAACCTGAGATTGGCAAAGACAAACCGAAGGTGAATACACTGTCAGCACACGTCTACTTAAATACATTCGTTTTAAGCCACTGAAGGCAGAATTGTGTATGATCAAATATAAAAAAATACAAAAAAATAAAAGAAACGATTTAATTTAACTACAAACACAAAATAAATAAACTGCTTTAACCTTAAAGGGACAGTTCACACCAAAAATAAATAAATTCTGTCATCATTTCCTCGCCTTATACTTGTTCTAAACCTTTAGATATTTTGAAGAATTCTGTAAACCTGTAACCAATGACATATTTGTTTTTCAGCATTCTTCAAATGATCTTCTTTTGTGTTCAACAGATGAAATAAACTCATAAAGGTTTGGAACCACTTAAAGTTGAGTTAATGTAAACAATGAGTCAATTTTTGGGTTAACTAATGCTTTAATTGTAGCACTTATTTATTTTAAAGGTTTCTAAATATTTGCTTTTTAATCAAATAAATCCATCTTTGGTGCAGCAATATTACAGCTCCTAAATTATGAAACCAGTACAGTAAGCAATAGTAATCTTTTTTACTTGATTACTAATTTTTTAGTAATCAAAAACTATGAAACCAAAACAATGTTTGTTACATGAAATACAATGAGTATTAAAATTAAAAACTTTAAAAAACATATTTTATTTCAGCTAGCGTGTAAGTAATTATACCAATTTTAATTTTGTTTAGTTAAATTTTAAACTAAAATAAAAAATAATATTTAAATATTACAGAAAGTACAAAATTTAAACATAAACATATTTAAAAAGCCTTTTTAAAAAAAGCAAAAACTGCAAAAGTATATTTAATAATACGAGGTGCATAAACCCAATTTAATTAAAGCTTCACGTGTATTGTTATTTGTTACCATGTCCTAACTTTCCTTATCAGACTATATGCTTGCTTCTTATTTTATTTCCTTGATTTCAGGTAAACTATCTGCTTCTGATTTCATTTTACTTCATAATCAGCACCTGAGGTGATCCTTGTCGTAGTTTATACTGTTGTTCAGCCACTTAGGGCTCTATTTTAACAATCTAGGCACAAAGTCTAAAGCGCAAAAGCATTAAGGGCATGTTCAAATCCACTTCTGCTATTTTAAAGATGAAAAATAAGCTCTGAGCCCTGGCGCATGGTCTGAGTTTCAGGTGTGTTTTGAGCATAACGTGCATTAAACCATTCAGAGTCTCATCTCCCATTCACTTTAAGAGTCAGTTGCGTTACTCCATGGTGCCTTTGCTATCTACATGCCAACTTTGTAAGTATAAAAACTGAACACTTCACTAGCGAGAAAACAGAGCATCTGCAGCGCGAGGATAAAGAACGAGCCTCCTCCATTCAGCCTCTTTACTTTACTTTTACTCTTTACTCCTTTACTTTGGTGGAGAAAGGAAACGGTGGAAGCTCACTCCACTGAACACATCCATTAGCCTACATATTTAATTTTGTTTGTTAAGAGCAAAGATTTGTTTAAAACTATTTCTAAATTCAGATCTAATCTCCAGCAAAGGAATAAATGAACAATAATAATGATGTGTGGTCAAAACACTGAGTTATATCCAAACACACGTCCTGTTCTGATGCTCCATATGGTGATGCAGACGTCTCCAAAACCCCACAGGTGGACAAATCTGAAGTTGTTTTTATTAAAACAAATAAAAATCTGCAGATAATAAACAATACTGCTAATGATAATAACATTAATTACCTGCAGATTGTCATGAATAAACTGAAAAAGACCTCCGAGATGAAGGCATGGAGGCAGTGGTTTTTATATGTATGCAGAAAATAAAATTTTTGTACATTTTAATCCTTTAATTGTTCTCATCTGTATAGATATTTGTGTATTGCTGTTCATCCGGTGTGTGTTCAGCTATGTGAAAACATTTGAACCCACATATGCGCATAACTAACGCACTCTACGCTGGACTTTAGAGCAGCTTTTAGTTGGTCAACGGCGTGGTTTATTTCAGTTCCTCAAAATAGCAACGCGCCAAAAATGCGCCTTAACAGACCTCTATTTGAGCAGCACACCCATGAGTCCACAAAGTGGTGCAAATGGATTTGCTATTTAAACAAAGTGGCACAAAACAGGGAAATTACCATTGCGCTTGTCTGAAAATAGCAAAAAATCACGCCAAACACATCTTGCACCTTATTGCACCAGATGTATTACAGCAGCCTAAGTTACAGAAACAGAAACCATTTCTAAAACAGCAGTTTTGCACATTGCTGTTTGGGATGGTTAGGACAAAAACTCCTTTAACATGGAAAAGATGGCTTTTATTGTGTATCGCAGTAGCATGTAGCTGGAACCAGTGTTATGATAAAGCTTAAACTAACAACTCTATAATCTGTCAGTAGGTATTAACTGTATTAGGTCACAGTGTTGATGTCTGACCTCCTCTCCATCTCCAGCTTGATGTCGATGCCCTGTTTCTCCAGCAGCTCCCTCTGGGCGTAGTTCCAGTCTGCCGGCTCCCCCTGCTGCTCCACACAGGTACTGCGCTCGCGCTCCAGACGCGCTTGCTCCGGGTGGTTGAACCTGAACACGTGACTCTTGCCCATCACGATACGGTTACCTGTAGCACCAGAGAACAAGCTCACAGTCATGTTCAGTTCAGTTCAAGTATATTTGTATAGCGCTTTTCACAATAACTATTGATTACTATGAGGACTATGCTTCACATTCACTGATGATTATTATTGTTTTGCAATTTTAAGTTTAATCAATTAGTTTTAGCGCATTGTTGGATTTGCTCTTCAGTGTTTGGGCTTCAGCAGTGACATTTATATCATTACACTGAACTGAACTTCATCTGGCCATAGCCATATCACTCTGCAGCCCAAGAGCGGTTACTCACTGAAGCTAAGCAAGCCTAAGCCTGGTCAGTAGTTGAATGGGAGACAACATGGGAAAGCTAGGTTGCTGTTGGAAGTGGTGTTAGTGAGACCAGCAGGGGGTGCTCAACCTGCGGTCTGTGTGAGTCCTAATGCCCCAGTATAGTGAAGGGGACACTATACTGTCAGTGAGCGCCGTCTTTCGGATGAAATGTTAATGCGAGGTCCTAATAGTCCCATGGCACCTCTCGTAAAGAGTAGGGGTGGCCAAATTTACTCCATCTGCCCTTACCCATCATGGCCTCCCAATCATCCCCATCCACTGAACTGGGTCTATCACTGTCTCTCCACTCCACCTATAGCTGGTGTGTGGTGAGCGCACTGGGGCTGCTGTCCCGTGGCTCCCGTCGCATCATCCAAGTGGATGTCAGGTGATTGTGAAGCGCTTTGGGTTTATGACCATACACAATACATGTGCTATATAAAATCAACATTACATTACATCTCTGAAAACTGGACTGGACGTTTGAATTTATTAGAACTTCATCTATGTTCAGCTGCTTTGACACAATCTGCATTGTAAAAGTGCAATAGAAATAAAGACGAATTGAGTTTTGATGCCATTTTTAAATGTTTTGTAAATTTCAGTCAGGATTTTAGTTTTGTTAGTTTTATTTTAGCTTTGTGAACATATTTCTGTTTAGCTTTGATATATTTTGCTTTAGTAATCGTAGCTCACCAGAGTCAACAGAACACGACCAGTGCAAAACTCTGCATCTTGTGCAAATCTCTTAGTAATAAAAGTAAAATGATAGTTTGAACATAAATGCACCTCAAAGCTTCAAGACACCCTCGAGTACTTTTTTTGAGATGTTAACAGATTTGTGTGTGTTGAGCATCAGTTAAGACAGCGTTAGCACCTGTCAGCTTTAATTGTGGGGAAACTGGATAATGTTGAGCTTTTGTCAGCTAATTTCATCTTCTGGGGTTTAAATGATTTTTGGGGCGGATCAAAATCGGTGACGTAGCATGAATCTGCTAGTGGAGTTATCCTATGAGAAGACGCTGCTTCTTAATTATTCATGAGAGCACATGCTTTCCGACGGCAAGGCAGATCTAACAAGCTGTAAGACCCTATGACTGGGTGAGACCGTGTCCGCGGACTCTGCATACGGCACGCAGTATTTAGCCGTTCATGAAGGGTCGTATGTGTTTGTTTCCACGATCCACAGGGTTTGTTGCATGTGTTTCCCAGCGATGCTGTCAGGGCTGATACAGTACAGCTGTTTGTGTGCAGCAAGCATTTATGTCGGGAGAGCTGGACTAGTATTGTAGAAAGAAAGACTTTGTCTTTTATTAGTTGAGTTTGTTCCCATTCAGACACATCGCCTATATCCGCGCTGCTGTGTTCACACATGTTTAAAATCCTCCAGATTACCGGCAGGGCTAATGCTTAGAATAGATAGGACAAGAGACCTGCTGCACTGCTATTCACTGTGTCTGCATTCAGACCCAGGGATTGAGGAGGAGAGAACTCCTTCTCATTTATAGTGTTCATATAAACATGATTATCTTTATGTAAATTGTAGTTTTGTGAATATGAAATTACGATTAGCAGGACATTAAATTACTTACTGTTTATTTCTTTGCATTTTAACTTTGGAAACTATAAAATCATGCGTCTCCTCACGGTTTGTGTCTCATTTTGTGAGCCGACTGACAACAGTTGCTCTTTCTCCCCTGCTCTGCTCCACGCCCATTATGATGCTTTTTTTTAATTCTTAGGTAGACTTAAACAGAAAGAGGGGGGTTTCATGAACTTTAAACAAATAAAAGTAAAACTTATTAAGAATTAAGACAAAACTTCATATTAAAACTCATGTAGCTAATCGTGTCTGGTTGACTTTTTTTTATAACATGCTTAATGTTGGGTGAAGAGGTGGCGCAGTGGGTGGCACGTTTACCCCACAGCAAGAAGGTCGCTGGTTCGAGCCTCGGCTGGGTCAGTTGGTGTTTCTGTGTGGAGTTTGCATGTTCTCCCCATGTTCGCATGGGTTTCCACCACAAGTTCAAAAACATGCGGTACAGGTGAATTGGGTAAGCTAAAACTGTCCGTAGTGTATGAGTGTGAATGAGTGTGTATGGATGTTTCCCAGTGATGGGTTGTGGCTGGAAGGGCATCTGCTGCGTAAAACATATGCTGGATAAGTTGGTGGTTCATTTCGCTGTGGCGACCCCGGACAAATAAAGGAACTAAGCCGAAAAGAAAATGAATGTTTAATGTTTATATAACACAGATATTTGTGTATATAATTGTGTTTGACTGAAGTGTTTGGCGCCATCTACTGGTGTTTCTCAGAATGAGAGCGACTGAGATTATTTTTTGCTAATTATGATTTTATTTCAGTTTTCCAGTGACTGTTTGTTAGTTTTGTTTCGTTTTCATTTACTGTGAACTTTTATATTTTATTTTATACTTTTTTTAAACAATAGTTTTAGTATTTAGTTTTCGTTTGATTTACAGCCCCAAACACACTCACCTTGTCTGAGCAGCACACACTCGCTGATCTGCTTCCCGTTGACGTATGTCTCTGCTCCTTCCAGCGGCTCCAGAGTCACGTCCACTGCAGACACACAAACAGTCAGTGATTCGCAGAAGCGTATGTTAATGAGATGGGCGGGGCTCTACTGTGATCTTATCAAGGTAAGAATGAGGATTCTTTGTGCAAAGTGTATGCTAATGAAGTGGGTGGGGCACTTCTGAGCTTTTCCTGAGGTAAGAATGGGCATACTTTTGTGCAAGTTGTATGTTAATGAAGTGGGCGGGGCTGTTCGGAGTTCCTCTAGGTTTCTCTAGGTTCAAAATGTATGCTAATGAAATGGTCTGTGTTCTTCTGAGCTCTTTCCGAGACAAGAATGGGATTATTTGTGCAAGTTGTATGCTAAAGAAATGGGCGGGGCTGTTACATGCCCATATGTACGTATAAATGAGGTTTCTCTAAATTCAAAATGTATGCTAATGAACGAGTGGGGCTCTTCTGAGCTCTTTCCAAGGTAAGAATGGGGATCTTTGTGCAAGTTGTATGCTAATGAAGTGGGTGTGACTGTTCGGAGCCCGTCCCTAGGTAACAATGGTGATTCTTTGTGCAAAGTGTATTTTAATGAAGTGGGTGGGGCTTTTCAGAGCTTCTCTGTAGGTATAAATTAGGTTCCTCTAGGTTCAAAATGTGTGCTAACCAAGTGGGCGGAGATCTTCTGAGATCTTCCCGAGGTAAGAATTGGAATTCTTTGTGCAAAGCCTATGTTGATGACGTGGGTGGGGCTTTTCTAAGCTCAATAGGAATAAATTGGACTTCTCTCTATTTAAATTGTATGCTAATGAAGTAGGTGGGGCTTTTCTGAACTTCTGCCTAGGTAAGAATGAGGCTTCTTTCTGTTCAAAATGTATGCTAATAAAGTAGGTACAGCTCTTCTGAGTTTCTCCCTAGGAAAGAATGAAGATTCTCTGTACAAAGTGTATGCTAATGAAGTGGGCAGGACTAACTGCTGCTGAAAGAAAACCCCCGCCTCCTACAGGTCCGCTTGATCTATTATGAATCATCACAAGTTTGAAATAAACGTTCTGTAACTTGCACTTGCTTCATGCACATATTGTCATTTAGGATGATATGAAATGTGATGAAAGATCGCTCTACTTCAAACAGGTACACAAGGAAATTCATCTGACACACACACACTTGACATAGACTGCTTGCATAGAGGGAAATATGAGGAGAAATGACACTGATAAATGCAGGAGTGTGTTGAGAACAGGAGGAAGAAGGACAGATGAAGAAAGAT
Source organism: Danio aesculapii (assembly GCF_903798145.1). Classification (NCBI taxonomy): domain Eukaryota; kingdom Metazoa; phylum Chordata; class Actinopteri; order Cypriniformes; family Danionidae; genus Danio; species Danio aesculapii. The sequence continues at coordinate 2,117,327 of NC_079457.1, forward strand.
GATCTTTCAGATGATACCTGCGTCAAATCCCAGCAACTGTTCCACCGACAGAGAGAAAACCATCACAGGACATGAGTGTGTGTCACTGACACAATCACACACACACATGCACACATCTATATGCAGCTTAATTGCTTAAGCAATGCAGGCAAAACCATAGAATCCAACCATATATAAATGTAATTTATTGTAAAACAGAATGTGTAAATATCGGCAGCAGAAGTGTGGAAGAATTTAAACAGCGATATGAGCAGGAGTTTTTCTGAGTATTACCAGGGCTTGACATTAACATCCGCCAACCCGCCAATTGCAGGTAGATTTCAGCGGTGGCGGGTAAGACAGACACTCCCACTAGCCACTTTGGCTGTATGAGAATAATTTCCCCGGATAATAATTCTTAAAAGCAGGGTTCGACAATAAGGATGGCCCAATATGCATGCAAAGGAATATGCAAACAAAAATAACTGCGTTCGCGCGAGCAAGGTGAGTACCGAATGAGAGGATAGTCAACAGCTGAATCAACAGCTGAGGTAATGCGCGCGACTGTTTAAAACGTGTGCGCGCTCCCATTTCCTTGCGTGAAGCAACTGTGTCTAGAAACACAACTGATGTGATCGGTTCTCTTTCAAATAGACTAGACAAAGGCCGCATTTACACTGCACTGTTCAAGTGACTCAATTCCGATTGTTTTTTCTCCCATGTGGCACAGATCGGATTTGGTCCATGTACGTGTAAGCAGGAACAAATCACATGGATTCCGATGTACTCAAATCAGATTCAGGCCTTGTTCATATGTGGAAATGTATCCGATATGAATCGTATCTGTGTTCTCGTGTCTGCAGTGTAAGCAGGTAGATCAGATTTTCACCTGTCAATGCGAGTTGCGCGTCATTAAAAACCATAGAGAATGACGTCAAGTCTGACAATTTCTTTTCCGAATAGACTTCAGCAGAGTCCTAAACCTTAAATCTCATTCACTAGGAATAAAACAGCTTTTATATCGTCATATAGCACAGGTATTTAAGCATGTTAACGAGAGCGAGAGAGCACAATGTCCGCCACGAAACCAATATCAACTAACGTTAATATAAAACTAGTGCATACATCACGTGCATAAATCACGCCATAGACATTACATTAAGATGCCTAAAGGTTTAAAAGGCTTATATATCGAAAGAAGATGGACAAATGAGAACCTTTCTGTCATAAACTATAGTAAAACAGCTTGTCAAAAGCTGCGAACAGATTACATACAGGAATAGAGGAAAGAGCACTCTTTAATTATCAGCTGTTAGTCAGCGCCCGCTCTTTGTTTTCCTGGTCATTGCACCTTTGCCGTGTGCTGTGTAAATGCAGACGATTGGATACAAGTCGCTTTTAAAAGATGATGTAAGCAGGTCATCAAACAAATCGGATACAGTCACAAAATCCGAATTGAACATCAAGATCTGCAGTGTAAATGCAGCCAAAAAGTGATGAACATGCACCCGCAGTCTTGCTGCTTTCAAGAGTTCCAGTTGAATTGTAGGCAGCACCGGTTGCTTTTGCTTTAACCATTCTTTGAACAGATTATTTATGGGTCTAAAGTTAACCGTATGTGTGATCATCCTCTCATTATCACACGGTTTGTTTTTTACCTGCGTTCTTTTGCGTTAATATGGTTTAATTATCATTTTTTACAGTTACATTGCTTTAATGCGAGATTAACTCCCATTTATGTGTAGTTAACTGCTGATCTGGGACCTTTAGCCAGGACAGATTACTGTGCATATGTTTTGTTAAATAAAATGCATAGTATACAGCTATATTTTGCTTGTTTTGACACATTTAAAATTTGTGACTAAGAAATAGTTAATTGTTTATGTTTGGTGTGGTCAGAGATAAATTTAGTAAATCCTTTATTTTGAGCTCTGAAAATTATGTTAAATAAAAACTAATTGTAATGCTATGAAACCATGAGCCATTTGCTCATGATTATTGAGCAAGCTCATACACGACACACACAAAGTGAAATGAATGAGGAGGCATGTGGAGATAACGCAAAATCTAAATCAAGTCATTTTAGCATGTCAAAGTCATGTTTATGTGTAGAAAATATATTTTCCCAACAATAAAATTGTGGCTAGTGAAAATGCAGAGTGGCTAGTGATGTTGGAAAACTACTAGCCACAGTGGCTGGTGATCAAAAAAGTTAATGTCAAGCCCTGAGTTTTACCAAGTAATTTCACTCTGTGACCATCTTTGAAATACCTCTCTTTGGCACCTGTTTGAATGAGGACAACATCTGACTCTTAAACTTTTGTTTCTAAATGTTTGAATCAAACAAAAAATGCATCTTGCCAAAAGACTATCTCCAATGTTTAAGCAATGGCTTTTGTACCTTTTACACAACATGACCTAAAAAATACAGGCTATACCAATGTTTATATTACTTGGCTGGTAACTTGTTTTAGCTCGAATAAAGAAGATGAACTCTTCCGTTTCAGAAGTCTGATGGGAAATACCTCACATTTCCTACAGATTATATGGGTGTCATGTGTGCTTGTGTTTGTGGGAGGTTTAATAATAGCACAGATAAAAAAAAAATAATTAAAACAAGATGCTGTTTTATTCAGCATTAATCAGCATTGTGAGACAACACACCCATTGTATTGCACACACACACGCACACACTCTCTTACCTCCTCCATTGTGGTTCATGTAGCTGTAAAACACACAGTGCTGCTCTTTTATGAACTGACCACTGAGCTTAATGTCCACGTCCTTCTGACCAACCCTGACAAACACACACAATATCTCAGATCAGCACAGATTACCCAAAATCAGACACCAATTCAGTCACTCACTTAGTTAATCAATCAACAAAACAATCAGTCAGTCAGTCAGTCAACCAACCAACCAACCAAATAACCAACCAATCAATCAATCGACCAATAAATCAGTCAGTCAATCAACCAGTCAACCAACCAACCTGTCAATCAGTCAGTCAGTCAATCAGTCAACCAAGCAGTCACTCAGTGAGTCAGTCAGTAAGTTAGTTAGTCAGTCAACAAACTAACAAACCAACTAACCAGTCAGTCAGTCAACTAACCAACCGATCAATCAGTCAACCAACCAAATAACCAATCAATCAATCAGTCAACCAACCAACTAACCAGTAAATCAATCAAGAATAAAAATATTAAACAAACTGAGCTTTAAGCATCTTCACTGTAAGAAAAAACTTTAATTATAGCTACAAAAGTCCTTCAGTCAAGAGCAGTGAGTGATTTTCTCCTTTGGTTGTTTGATTAATGATATAACAGTCGGCAGCAGGAATATTGCGCGCTGTCACTTTAAGAGCAGTACGGTTCTGATTATAGTTTCACTTTCACATGTCTTTTGATTCTCAACTCGTTTGTTTATTACACAAATTTTTTACACAAATTTTTTAGTCATTTTCACATGAATTGGAGCTCTGCAGAGCAACAAATGTGTACAACTGGAAAGGGGGCGGTATATGATGCAATAATCGTTTTGTCTCGATTAATGTTTTTTCATAATCATTAGAAGCCGAAATTGAAACCGAATTCATGATTAATTGCACATCAGTCAACCAACCAACCAACCAACCAACCAACCAGTCGACCAACCAGTCAACCAACCAACCAACCAGTCAACTAACCAATCGGTCAACCAACCAGTCAACCAATCAACCCAGCAACCAACCAACCAACCAATCAGTCAACCAACCAACCTAGCAACCAATCAGTCAACCAACCAACCAACCAATCAACCAGTCAACCAATTAGTCAACCAGTCAACCAACCAACCAATCAACCAGTTAACCAACCAGTCAACCAACCAAACAACCAACCAACCAACCAATCAACCAGTCAACCAACCAACCAACCAACCAACCAACCAACCAACCAATCAGTCAACCAACCAACCAACCAACCAATCAACCAGTCAACCAACCAACCAATCAACCAGTTAACCAACCAACCAGTCAACCAACCAACCAATCAACCAATCAGTCAACCAACCAACCAATCAACCAGTTAACCAATCAACCAGTCAACCAGTCAACCAACCAACCAACCAATCAACCAGTCAACCAACCAACCAACCAGTCAACCAATCAACCAACCAGTCAGTCTTTTGGTCAAGTCAGTCAGTCAACCAATCAATAAATCAATGAATCAATTGTCAAACAAACAACAATTCAACATTAGTCAATCAATGAGTAAGTCAGTCAGTTAATCAATCAATCAATCACTGAAGCAGCAGATCAGAGAGATCATAACGATGGTTTAGATTGCGTCACCTGGTCACTCCCTCTTTAATGTAGTACAGCAGACACTCGGACATCAGCGGATCCTCATTCAGATTGACCAGATGAGGAGTCTGAAACACACACACACACACACACACACACACACACACACACACACACACACACACACACACACACACACACACACACACATGAGCATCTCTACACTGATTCAATTCAAGCTTATTTGTATAGCGCTTTCACAATATTTATCATTCCTAGGCAGCCTTACAAAATGCACACATTAATAAATTACAATCAAAATCATGAAGATGTTGGCAGTACTGCAGTCAAGCAAATATATAGTTTCCCTGCAGTTATACTGTGTAAAAAAGTGAGATCAATGTATATAATTCATTTTCAATGAAGTGATCTGATCAACAAAATGATTAAAAACAGTGTGTGCATTTGTGTGTGTGTGTTTGCAGACCCCTTTCGGTGAAAACACTCCCACAGTTCCTCCGTCCTCTTTAATAGACACTCCCATCTCTGCCAGAATCGACTCTCTGTTCGGGGAAACACACAGATTACATCAATAACACAGCGTTTACATTACAGACAGGAATGAGTTCATGATCGAGTCTCTTTCTTTGATCTTCCTTTGATGTCGGTGTGTGTGTGTGTGGAAGATGTGCATCACCTTTCCAGACGTATAGACTCAGTCTTTCTCAGTTTCTCCTCCCACGTCTCATTCAGCTCAGCGATGATCTTCTCTGTCTCCTGCACAAAGACACACACATGCACGCACAGTCACACACACATACAAATGCTTTTAGCAATAGAAGTAACCAAAGCAACAAAGAACAAAAATATGCAAATAATAAATAACAGAATAATTCCAGCTAGTCTAATGCATACACTCACCGGCCAATTTATTAGGTACACCTGTCCAACTGCTCATTGACGCAAATTTCTAATCAGCCAATCACGTGGCAGCAACTCAATGCATTTAGGCATGTAGACATGGTCAAGACGATCTGCTGCAGTTTAAACTGAGCATCAGAATGGGGAAGAAAGGGGATTTAAGTGACTTTGAACATGGCATGGTTGTTAGTGCCAGACGGGCTGGTCTGAGTATTTCAGAAACTGCTGATCTACTGGGATTTTCACGCACAACCATCTCTAGGATTTTCAGAGAATGGTCCGACAAAGAGGAAATATCCAGTGAGCGGCAGTTCTGTGGGCGCAAATGTCTTGTTGATGCCAGAGATCAGAGGAGAATGGCCAGACTGGTTCCAGCTGATGGAAAGGCAACAGTAACTCAAATAAGCACTCGTTACAACCGAGGTCTGCAGAAGAGCATCTCTGAACACACAACACGTCCAACCTTGAGGCGGATGGGCTACAGCAGCAGAAGACCACACCGGGTGCCGCTCCTGTCAGCTAAGAACAGGAAACTGAGGCTACAATTCACACAGGCTCACCAAAACTGGACAATAGAAGATTGGAGAAACGTTGCCTGGTCTGATGAGTCTCCATTTCTGCTGCCACATTCGGACGCTCGGCTCAGTATTTGGCATCTTCAACATGAAAGCATGGATCCATCCTGCCTTGTATCAACGGTTCAGGCTGGTGGTGGTGGTGTAATGGTGTGGGGGATATTTTCTTGGCACACTTTGGGCTCATTAGTACCAATTAAACATCGTGTCAACGCCACAGCCTACCTGAGTGTTGTTGCTGACCATGTCCATCCCTTTATGACCACAGTGTCTCCATCTTCTGATGGCTACTTCCAGCAGGATAATGCACCATGTCTTAAAGCGTGAATCATCTCAGACTGGTTTCTTCAACATGACAATGAGTACACTGTACTCAAATGGCCTCCACAGTCACTAGATCTCAACCCAATAGAGCACCTTTGGGATGTGGTGGAACGGGAGATTGGCATCATGGATGTGCAGCCGACAAATCTGCAGCAACTGTGTGATGCTATCATGTCAATATGGAGCAAAATCTCTGAGCAATATTTCCAGTACCTTGCTGAATCTATGCCATGAAGGATTAAGGCAGTTCTGAAGGCAAAAGGTGGTCTGTCCCGGTACTAGTAAGGTATACCTAATAAAGTCGCCTGTGAGTGTATAATAGTATAACTTAAAGAAAAAAAAATTAAAAATAATATATATATATATAGTGTTTTAATGTTTGGCTATAACAATGACAAATGTTAATATTTATTCAAAAAAACTAATATCTAAACTAATATCAGCTAAATATTTATACAAAACTCTAATACCAACACTCAGTTATTTTTATATAAAGAGACACAGAATAGATTATAAAGTTATTTTATATACAGTACAGTATATATCAAAGTAAAGGTAAATCAGTGAATGAACAAAGAAGTGATATTTGTGAAAAAAAAGATAAGAACATGATTATAAAGGTAAAGATAAATGAATGCTCCGCCCACAATCATAACTCCGCCCTACCTTCAGTCTCTCCGCTGCTTCCTCATTGGTGATCATCTCTCCCTGAAACTCCTCTAATTGGCTGTGGTCATCCAGAGCGGCGGAGTCACTCTCAGGGGCGGGGCCTTCTCCTGAGACAGGAGCAGAGGTAGGCGGAGCCCCGTTGGAGGTGGATTCAGCAGGCATGAGAGTGACGCCAACACTGTTATTATTGACTTCGGCAGCTAAAAGACAAACAGACAAATATTTTCAACACACTTTAACACATTTCCACAAGCGGTACAATACAGTTTAATACAGTGCAGTATGATTCAGGATGGGTTCTTGTGTTTACACTACTAATACTTGTATGTAACTTCATTCTGGTGGCAAAAGAGAGCCATAAACATTACTGAAGGGCTTACAACAGATCCAAGTTTTGCCTTTGAGTAAAGTAATGATTTACAAATACTAAAGCTACTGTAATTAAGCAGTTTTTCCTCAGGAATTGTACTTTACTAAGTAGTTTAAGCAATGCCTATTTTTACTGGAGCACGTTTTTAGCGCAGCATTAAAATTGTCCAAAAGATGCAAAAACATCACACACAGCGAGCGAGAAACTGTGTAGATGATGATGATGATAAAGATTGAGATGTTGACAGTAAGAGGAGTGAAATGGCTTTAAACAATCACTGAATTCACTACAGAATTTGATGTTTTCACACACACACGCACGCACACACACACACGCGTTTGTTTTTGTGAAAAGTGGGTACATTACATGGGTTTCCATTCATATTATGCAGCAAAAACCGTATATTGTATTGCCCTAACACCACCCTACTCCTAAACCCAACCATCACAGGAGACAGTGTGCAGCTTTACTCTCTGATTAAACTCATCTTGTGGAATTTAGAAGCATTTTGAGAAATGAGGACGTCACCAATGTCCTCATATTTCACCTCCTTTTTGTAATACCTGTGTCATACCTATGTCATTATACAGATTTGTGTCCTGATATGTCGCAAAACACGTAGACACACACACACACACACAAACTGCATGTTTTCCATCAGTGCTGCAGTAGTTTGGTTTGCAGCGCCATCTGCTGGACACTCATAGCTTTTTAATCAGGGTGCAAAAGTCATAGCGTTGGCATATCAGCACAGCTAGATTTTTAGGTTACACAAATCCTGCTAATCATGCAAACCTGCTTTCTGTGGGTTTAATATAGGTGTATATATTAATGTAAAGTGTTCTCATAGGTGTATATATTAATGTAAAGTGTTCTAATGTCAAATTAATCACACTTTTTATTTTTAATTCATGAATGAAAAATAATTAAACTCACACATAGAAAAACACATGCTACTTTTATAAAGTGGATTGTCACTCTTTCAGCTCTGAGTTCAGCTTTGAGCTGCTCCAACCAATAGCAGAACAGCGCCTACTAGGGAGCAAGGTTATAATAGTTCTGGATTTTTCATTAGTTTTAGTTTTTATTTCATTTTAACTTTTTGTTTTCAAATTCAGTCAGTTTTTAGATGTAGATTTACTAGTTTTTATATTTAAAAAATTTATTATTTTTAGTTTATTTATTTGTTGCAAGATTCAAAATCGTCAGAATAAATGTTGTACAATAAAAACTCAAAGATAGGCTACTATTTTTGACACAAGAACACTTCCATCTATCACTACTTAAATAGAAATACAACAGCCCACAAGATAGCAGGGCTAAGTGTATATGTGTGCAAGGCTGCTTCTGAGGTTAGACACACAGTAGTAATGAGAAGTTTAGATCTTTTATGCGAACCAGATCTCTCGTGACAATCCTCATAAGTTTGGACTCAAGATATCAAAAATATGTAGTCAGTCAGCAATCATAATTCAGTCAGTAAAACATCACCATGATCTGAAAGCTGTAAATCATAATGTTTTGCAACCCAACTGAAGCATGATTCACTTATTTAAATTCCATTATGACTTTCTGTTATGAAATAAACATACGTTTCGCCAGATTCTCTCATGTAAGCCCTCAGTTTACCGGCGCTGCACTTGTTCAAGTTTGCTTCAGTGACAGCAGGCTGTCATGTACTGTTTGCGTTCGAGTCACTGAATCACGCATGCGCAGTATTATCAGTTCAGTGTAGTGTCCTAATAACTGAATAACTCAGTATATACATTGGTTTATTTCGAGTCAGAGGGGGTATTAGGCATGTTAAAAAGTAAGTAGCTTGTGTATAAGTGCTTAACGTTACTGGAGACGTGAATTTGCTTCAAATGATTCAGTTCAATTCAGGGTTGGGCGATGTTGACCAATTTGGCATCATACGATGTCTAATGTGAAACATCATGATGGACGATGACAACATCGTTATAGGTGGGGGTGGTTGTTGCTAAATATTAATTAATTCATAACTAATTATTTAATTATAGCCTGCCGTTTTCACTACCTGACCCACATGGTCTTTGCTTTACCCATAACCACACCATGAATAAATAAAGTCACACACAAATCACCACCTGTCAATCACTTTTTCCACGGGACTCTGGCAGGAATATGCATGAATCTGGCATGAATTTTTCCCACAGCTGGAGGAGACGAGAGTCCGTTTGGGGTTCACTGTAATTTGTATTGTGATTGATAATAACTATTATTATTAAACTATTATTATTATTATTATGAGGAAATAATAACAAGTCAAGATGCTAGGGCTCGACCGTTTTGGTCGCATATGCGCCATAAATTTTATCTATGCAACCTAAAAATATATTTGGAAGCATTTGAGCGAGTGCATGAATTGTTGTCGTGCCTGTTTTTACTGCGAAATCCTCACGGCATGCGTGGATTTAGGAGACATTTCTGCAGAGTGCATCTTTGCACCTAAAAACGCCAAATGCAGCACTCGGGAACAGATTAAAACAGTTGTTATGTGAACTTGCTGAAGTAAAAAAGCCCGCAATGCTTGCCCCGCCTTTGTGCTCTTCTTATTGGCCCACTGCTCTATAGCTGAACGTGAATGGATTGGTTAATATCAGCTGTCAATCACTCATTCAACGCCTCCTGCCTTCAGATGACAGGAGATACAACTGCGAAAACGTAAAGCGCTGAAGATGAGAGAATGAAAATAACACAGACAGATTTTGTTTTAGAAACCACCTAAAGTTTCTAATAATGGCACATCTTATTAATGATCATGTGCTGAATGTTAATCCACCATTTACACTTTTGCAAGAGTGGATAAAAGACTTCCAGTGGCTTTAAGTCTGCTATGAAAATAACTAAAGCATTCACTGGAAAGTCTGTGGGATGGGGTTTGGTAACAGCGTTTGCACTGAATCTACACATTTTAAGCGCGAGAGGTACTGTATAATCCTTCATTTAATCTTCATGATGCTGTCAGCCATGCAAGTGGCAGCTTTATGTAAACACAGCTAATGAAAAGACTGTTATGGCTATTAAGATGACACGCAAACAATAAGTTATATATCAATATAAATGTGGGGCGGGGCGATGGATGGTGATGCTGGCTCAGCATCGTGAAGTTTATCGTCCATCGGCGATGGATGATGGCATCATCTATCGGCCCAAATAGTTCAATTTGGTGAATTAGCTCAACTGGTTCACTTAGAACACAGGTGTAAATTTCAGCTCCTGGAGGGCCGCAGCTCTGCACAGTTTAGTTTTAACCCTAATTAAACACACCTGATCAAACTAATTAAGTTCTTCAGGTTTGTTTGAGACCTACAGGTAAGTGTGTTGAAGTAGGGTTGGAACTAAACTGTGCATTTCTGCCGCCCTCCAGGAACTGGAATTGACACCTGTGACTTAAAATATCCGGTTAAAAAGAATGATTCGTTCGCTATCAGGATCACTAATACAGAAATAAAAGCCATTATTGGGCACAAATGTGTTAAATGAATACATTTAAGTCTCTGCTTGGTTGTATTTAATGTTGTCACTGTGCTGGTGTCATGTCCACTCATTGTTTTTGTCAGCGAGGATGACTGGAGGAGGATGGGCTTGATCAGGCCAATGGCAGCAGGATTAGAGACTCTGAGGTGTTGTACAGGTCAAACACCTGCAGCACGAAGCAAATATTTTTTTCTTACAGTAGGCTTATGCATTAAACACATTTACATAGACGAAAACGAAGGACGTTTCTGCTGTAATTTTAGTTAGTTTCAGTCAGTTTTATATGTACACAATACAGTTTCTGTTAGTTCTAGTTTTTTTTAAAGACTCGTTTTTATTTTTATTTCAGTTCACGAAAATGTTTTTCCAATTCTAGTTTTCGTTCATTTTCATTAACAAAAATAACCTTGCTATGGAGGCGGGGCTAAAGATAATAAGACCCAATTTGATTGGTCAAATTTAGAAAAACAACCAATGCATAATATAAATGTATTTTACTAGACGTGTTTGTGAAATATATATTGCATATACGCAACCCAGGCACATTCTGAGAACGTAGTCCTATGGACGTTTCTGGACACTGCGAAATACGTAGCCGGGGGTACGTACGGCTGGATTTCATTTTTTTAAGTGAACACTGCGGGGCGGTGTGACGTCGTTCCATTTGGCGCTTGCCGGCCGGCCACTCGCCTCCGTGTGGAGGGCTTTCCTGCTGCAACCAGTTTGTCCGGTTAGCTCTTCGTGTACTTTGGCGGACTCGAGGTGCAGAGAGGGGCTAACCACGACGATGACCAGGTTCGAGTCCGGGGAAGAGCGGTTCCAGAAATTAGGTAAGAAAACAAAAACAAAATCCAAAAAATGAAGCGAACAAGTTCGTCACAGGGTGAGAATGTGGTCAAAATTCGAAAACGTGGTAAAAATTAGATGAGGGCTTTTCTTTTTCTGGACGGCTTTTGTGAATCATCGTTGGTTGGGTTTAGGGACGGAGGAGGGTGGGTCAGCCGATTGGCCGGTCGCACGGTCAATCATTCTGTCATCCAGGCAGAAGGTTGTTCGACAGCGGCCTCTAGCGGGTTTACGCGAGAACGGCGCGGGAAAAAGTGCGCACAGCGGCCTCTCGCGGATTTGCGAAAACAAAAACTGCAAAAATACGTACCTCCCGGGACGTATTTCGCGGTCTCCAGAAACGTCCACGGGACTACGTTCTCAGAATGAGCCTGGGTTGCATATACTAGTATCACAATTACAATAATTTTGCAATATGTTGTGCAGCCCCACAATGTGGGATATGATTCAATAATCATTTTATCTTAAGTAATATTTTTTCAAAATTGCTGGAGGCCAACATTGTAATTAAAACTGAATCTTGATTAATTGCACAGTCCTAAAATAGTTTCATTTGTTTTGACAGCGCTTGAGACTACTCAGTAGTGATGTTCGATACTACAGATTTCCCTTCCGAGCCGATACAGAGTAAAACTCAGGATGGTATCTGTAATACCGATACCAATACTATGTGCAAATACACCTCATGTATCAAATAAATAAAAAATTTAATATTTCAGATGACATCTTCAAAACAGAAAATATTAGTGTGAAATCAGTAAACAAATCATGAAATGGCAAAACATTTAAAACCCCGTCTTGGCTGTTTGTGGAGCTGAATTAGCTGAATCCCTCTGGTCTAGTTGTTACTGGACTGACTGTGTGTGTGTGTCTGACTGATGATATATTACTTAAAAGGGTCACGAAACACCAAAACCCATTTGTTTTAGATGTTGACAATCATATATGTGTCCCACGCTGATATAAACACTATTAGGACACATATATTTCACAAAAAAAGTGAAAATTGGTTGTTTTTTGAGTTGTTTAAAGCAAATTCGTTCTTCCAGTTTGAAACAAATTTTTGAAGCTGCGTCCCGCTGATTAGATCCATGTGTGTAATCCAGCATGGAGACTGGATGCCTGTCCCAGCGAGTACAATGTGACGCATTAGAGTGTGCAGTTTTAATTCATGAGAAAGACTTGCTTCAAACCAATCAGTGCGCTCTATTGTGAATGAGGTGCAACTTCATTAATATGCATGATTTAGAAAGAAAGTTTTTACCTGTTACAGTGTTCAGACGGCAGAGAGACGCCACGTTGTGTTGCCAAAACAAGAGGAAGAACAAGAATAGTTTGGAGACATGGGTCGTCAGTGTTGTGTTTATAAATGTGCTGCAATGAAGGTTTTGTTTTCATTTCCTCCTAATGAGAGCGCAGCTGGACTCGCGTGTGGATTACAATGCACATGACACGCGACAGAAATATGTTTGTAAGGAACATTGTTTACCTGAGAGCTTTTTGCATCTGAAAATTGTGAAATCAGGATTTCCCGCTCATCTCCTTTTAATAAAGACGCTGCTCCAGTTCCTGTCTTTACAGATTTGGTAAGTGTGTGATCAGTGGACTTTATTTGTTTATTCATAGGCAAAGTCTGTTCGCATCGTCAGCAGAACTCTTTCAGTTTTTAAAGACATACCCATACCTAAGTTTAGAGTGCATTAATATCACTACAATATTACAGACTGAAAGATCTGCTGTAGATGCTGCTCTCCGAGTGTAAACATGTAAACACCGCAATCAAACCATTACCGTCGTGTAGGATTTTCACCATATTTTGTGACAGGACACTCTAAACACACACGGCTTTCTGACACTAACTACCGAGTGCATCTAAGTTACAGAGAAATGCAGAGGGTTTTTTCTCCCATTCGCCGTGCGGTATCAAACATTTCATTAATACTACACTCTTCCAGCACTTCCTCACATCCAATATCCCGTTTGTCACGGGGGCATGCACGAAATGTTCTTGAATGAAAGTGCCAAACTGCAGTCCACAAATGAATAATTTGCCAAATAATTTGATTACTGATGTCCATGTAAACACAGTCACTGTCATTCTCCCCTGCGTCTGTGTGTTGTTTTGCCTCTGTGAAAATCAGCATGTGCCCAAAAGGAAACTCCCATTTTTATGCAAAACCTTCCCTCTTTCCCTCCCCTGACACTCCCACCTAAACAGAGCTGGACACACCCACTTTACTGACTTTATTTCAAACTAGAGGTGTGAAAACACCTTTCTGAGACAGGGGGGTTTAGTGGCCCTTTAACATATATTATTTAAAGATCTCAATAGTTTAGTTACTTTCACTGTGTTCATTCATTCATTCATTCATTTTCCTTTGGCTTAGTCTCTATTTCAAAGGTCGTCACAGCGGAATGAACTATTTCAGCATATGTTTTACACAGCGTATGCCCTTCCAGCTGCAACCCAGTACTGGGAAACACCCCTACACTCTCATTCACACACACACTCATACACTATGGCCAATTTAGTTTACCCAATTGACCTACAGTGCATGTGTTTGTGAGGGAAACCAGAGCACCCGGAGGAAACCCACGCCAACATGTGGAGAACATGCAAACTCCACACAGAAACGCCAACTGACCCAGCCGAGACTCAAACCAGCGACTTTCCTGCTGTGAGGCAACAACTGAACTCAAATTACTGAAGTGTCAAATGTAACCAGGTTTTTATTTTGAGAATTAGAGCATAGGAATCTAGCATCGGAGGTGTCGATATTCCAGTCTCGACCCGCACATCACTACTACTCATTTGCTGGTGGGAATGATGTGTGATTATTGGAGCAGTACCTGGAGCGGTCATCAGTCGGCTCAGGCCCTGGGACAGCAGCAGGTCTCGGAGGCGGTTCACTTCCTCCTTCAGCTCTCTGATCAGGCGAGCGTTCGGATCCTCGTTAATTACAGCATTACAGCGGATCTGCTTCGCTCGGTCAGCATATCTGAACACACGAGAGGAGGCTCAGGGAAAACTCACACGCTACAAAAAAGGATGGTCCCACTGTATATCAGGTGGCCTTGACTACTCGGTACTTGCATTCAAAAATAAATACAATGCACTTACTGTGTTCATAATGTATTGCAGAACACTTGAGGTGGGATATCGGTCAGTTTACAGATAAAGTTTGGTGGTGTCGGTGGGTTTAAAGTACACATTAACTAACCGTATTGATTTTATTAGCTTGTTTTGTGCTGAACTATTCATCTGTGCATGTCATTAAGAAAAAAAAAGAAAGTTTGCTCTTGTAATCTAAAAAGGAAATCTGATTCTCAGATTAGGGCTGTCTGAGGTAGTGGGAGTGGCTAATATACTTAATCACGCCCCTCCAGCTGTCAGTTTTGACAACAAACAGAAACGGTGAGGAGCAGGAGGAGTCTGTTAGGTTGTAATAACTCTCCCCAAATCCTTTTCCCCATCTTTCTGAATGAAACGCCTACTTTACTACATCCAATCAGCTCGCAGTAGAAAAACAAGCCACGCCCACTGTTTACTCACTTAATATTCATTTCTCTAGGAACTGCATCATCTTATTGCAACTACCTTATTCTTAACCACTGTTTTATTCTATTGTTTTATTCTGTCTATCTATTATATGTTCTATTCATATCTGTGTTAATCCTGCTTCATTGTTTCATACTGTTTACGACCTATAATGACATGCTTTCTATATTTATATGTTAAATGTTTTCTTGTTTATACTCTTTGACCTGTCTACCCAGTTACCTTTACACACACACACACACACACGGCTGTGCCTGACTGTCTTTTTCATTTCTATTTGTTTTTATGTCGTGTAATTTGTGCATCTCTTTGCATACAAAAGTTATTATTAATAAAATTAAATAAAATAAGAAATAAAAAAGGTGTAAGGCATGGTCAACAGTGTAATTACAAATGTGAGTACAGAAATGAATCACAGATGTAATCACATGCATGTATTTAATCAAGCATAAGTACAATGTAAAACATGTGTTTACACTATAAGCACATTGCAGCAAATGATTAATTTCAGTGCAAGAACATATTCGTTAAAGCCAGCTAATATAAAGTGGGAGCTAAATCATCATCTTGAAATTATAAGGTTCTATCTGACATTTTTGTTAAAATTAAGTTATTCACATATTCTTATTAAATGACAACTTATTTAATACTTATTAAAAAGGTTTTATCTACAAATAAAACTTTAGCTTGGCTCTATGTTCTTTCTGTTAGCTAATCAGCTTTTCTAATGCATGCATGAGAACCAATCAGGATCAGCTTTCTTTGTCATTTCACCGGAAGCCCAAAATCAGAGTCGACTAAATAATGCCGAACCACACAACATTAAGAGGAAACCTGAAACTGAAAAGACGTGTGTAAATGTGATGATTTAGAAGCATGTTTTGACATTGAGATGAAACGTTCAATTTTACATTATGAAAAAAGCAACAAAAGCAACAAAACAACAAGCAACAAAAAATGAATATATTAAATGGGAAATACTTTTATTTGTGTATATATAGTCAGTGAAACATTTTTCAGTGTTTATGAAACTCATTTGCTCATTGTCTGCTTTTCTTTTTAAGTCTTTAAATTTGATATTAAGCCTTGAAGAGCAAATACTTCATTTAAATCATGAGACATTTAATTCAATAGTTCATATAAAGCATAAACGTCAACAAATATGACCGTATTAATTACATATAATTAACAGCTGCACTGGATACAATATTTAGCACGGCCTTGCATGCTTAATTTGAACAAGAAAAAAAATTCATCCTAAATCATTAATTAAATGCTATAAAAAAGCAAAATGTAACTTTCTCAAGCATCAACATATTGCTACAACACCAATTTTAATTTTTTGTGACTGTATTTCTAGATAAGTAATGCTTCAATTAACGATCTGCCAGACAGAACCTTAAAACTCCGAGTGGAAAATGACTATTGAGATTGAGAAGCTTCTATCTGCATTTGCCCTGTGTGTTTTACCCCAATGTGCAAATTTAAGAGAATTTTGATAATTTACATTTAGAGCACATTGAGGGTCTCTGTCATGTTAGTGTATGAAAAAGAACTGTTACACACATATTGTTTGCTATATGGAATGTCAAAACTTTAAAGCTTAATATCCTTTTTCTTTTTTAAATATTTCCCAAATGATGTTTAACAGATTCAGGAAATGTTCACAGTATGTCTGATAATATTTTTTCTTCTGGAGAAAGTCTTATTTGTTTTATTTCGGCTAGAATAAAAGCAGTTTTTAATTTTTTAAACACCATTTTAAGGTCAATATTATTAGCCACTTTAAGCAATTTTTCGATAGTCTCCAGAACAAACCATCATTATACAATAACTTGCCTAATTACCCTAACCTGCCTAGTTAACCTAATTAACCTAGTTAAGCCTTTAAATGTCACTTTAAGCTGTATAGAAGTGTCTTGAAGAATATCTAGTCTAATATTATTTACTGTCATCATGACAAAGAGAAAATAAATCAGTTATTAGAGATGAGTTATTAAAACTATTATGATTAGAAATGTGTTGAAGAAATCTGCTCTCTGTTAAACAGAAATAATAAACAGGGGGGCTAATAATTCTGACTTCAACTGCAATTCCAAGGTGACAAAATGATTTTCTTACTCAAGAGTTTTTGTCTTGTTCCTAATCCAAAATATCTAAAAAATCTTAAATCAAAAAGCATTTTCTAGACAAGTAAAAATGTTTTGTTTTCAGAAATAATGAAGTAAAAATGAAGTGAGTTTTGCCTTAAAACAAGTAAAATAATCTGCTAATGGGGGAAGCAAAATAATCGTGTTTTCGGTTTGAGATGCATTATTTTGTTTACCCCAATGGTAGATTATTTAGCTTGTTTTAAGGAAGAAATAAGGACATGTTGTGCTTGTCTAAAAAATGCTTCTTGATTAAAGAAATTTGAGATATTCTGACAAGAAACGAGACAAAAACTCTGAGTCAGAAATATATATCTTTTATTTTCAGCTGCTCATCCACTGATGGACATGTACCTGAGTGTGCTGAGCGTTTCTTCATAGTTAATATCTGCAGGACTGAGAGCAGCAATCATAGCGGTGCGAGAATTGCCACCTGAAACAAACACACACACACACACACACACACACACACACACACACACACACACACACACACACATTTTACACAGCTGTCTGGATTGCTTGACTCTGATTGGTCAGTCGTGACATTCCAAGGTATCTGAAGTGAGGGATAGTGTCAAGTCTGAAGTGTGTGTGTGTGTGTGTGTGTGAGAAAGAGACGATGGGTAGAGTGTGTGCCTATGTGTGTGTTTCAGAGAGAAAAAGAGACAATATGTAGTGGGGGGGGTGTTTCTGTGTGGAGTTTGCACGATCTCTCCGTGTTGGTGTGGGTTTCCACCGGGTGCTCCAGTTTCCCCCACAGTCCAAACACATGCGCTGTAGGGGAATTGATGAACTAAATTGGCCGTAGTGTATGAGTGTGTGTGTGGGAATTAGTGTGTATGGTTGATTCCCAGTGCTGGGTTGCATCTGGAAGGGCATACACTGTGTAGAACATATGCTGGAATCGTTGGTGGACTAAGCCAATAAGAAAATGAAAGAATGAATGAATGTACTGTGTTTGTACATGTGTGTGTTTAAGTGAGAGAAAGGGAGAATGTGTAGTGTGTGTGTGTGTTTATGTGTGCATCAGTGTTGTGTGAGTGTGTGCATGCTACATTTTAAGGACCAAAAACCCTTTAAAAAATCATTGTCTATTTGTGGTGGAGATTGTGTGTGTATGTGTGTGTGTGTGTGTGTGTCTCACCCAGGTTCTCCTTCAGGATCCAGGTGAGCACAGAGTCTCTATAAGGGATGAACTCACTCTTCCTTCTCTTGCTGCTTTGCTGTTTGTCACAAATAAATATACAAAACAAACATGTGTAACTGAACAAACGAGCACGACTAATGGTTTATGTTTGAGTGTAAAGTATTATACTGTATTGGTCTCACCATTTCAGCCAGAGCAGAGATGACCTTCCCCAGCGTGGTGAGGGACTTATTAATGTTGGCTCCTTCCTGGAGGGCAGACAGAGATTCTGTGAGTAACACTAGCTGTGTTTTCCTCCAGTGATTCAGATTTATGCGCTAAGCTGTAATATTGCATACAACATCTGTGAATAAAGCAGCTTTTCCACCCAATGAGAAACAAAAGAGAACAAGATCACCACTTCCTGATAAACTGGAGCAAATGTAAGTCAGAGAAGTGTAGTTTAGAGCATTGGGGGAAGCCACTGTGGTGTTTTATTCTTCTCTAATGATTGAAAAAAAGATGAAACGCAATGAGTGAGGTGGCTTTTGGAGGCGTGAGACGCTCTTTGGGAGCGCAGACAGATGCTCAAGACAGTTCTGGAGGGAATAATAATTGAAGACTAATAATACTGAAGCACTGTGATGATGGACTGACGGAGGGCTGAGGCCTTTTACAATCAGCAGAACAGCATTTCAGGTCTGCAACAATGGAAAGCTGGAAACACGGAAAGCTGCAAACCAACATTAATGACGCAAAGACCCTCACACACACATTTATATCTGTCAAATCATCTTGAGAGAGAAATACATCACAGGATGCAGACTGATAAAGCACATGAGCAGATTTGACTTAAGTTACTACATGTATTTCCAGCAGAGTTTATATGTATATAAAAATAAAAGGTGTATCTTACTAAGTTGTGCGTACATTTTTAATGCGCATTATAAACATTTATGCACATCTTGTTGTTTCCATTAAGCATTTTTGTATGTGATATTCCTAAATGCGCATAAAAATAAATAGATGCTTAGAGGATGGGATTAACAATGGATAATATATTACCGTTTACCTCTCTCAATATTTAATACATACATATTAAAAGACAAAACAATTCTCCATCACAGGTGATCTTTACCTTCAGTCTCAGGCCTTTGGCTCCTGATGAATCTGCCCGCTCACTTCCTGCCAGGTCCACCAGACTCACCTTACTCACCTGACACACATGAAACAGCAGGTATACTCACAGGTGCATCATCAAATACAGGAGACATGTCCACACACACACACACGCACACACACACGCACCTTCTCTGTGTCAAGGTTGGTCAGCTGATCTTTGCGGTGCTGAGTGAAGACAATAGTGAAGACTGCGTGCGATCGACTGCTCGTCTCGTTCATGTTGGTCGCTGCCACCGTCCTGATCAATCAATCAATCAATCAATCAATCAATCAATCAATCAATCAATCAATCAATCAATCAATCAATCAATCAATCAATCAATCAATCAAATTGATAAATAAATCAAATCGATTAGTGAACACAACTGATCGGTCAGACCATAAATCAGCCAAAATAATTTTTTTTTTAGAAGTTTAGAATATGCAAGTAGTACACAAAATGGGATAACATACAAAGAAAACAAAACAACAACAAAAACATGAAAACACAATGAGCTCTATTTTAACGATCCATGCACAAAGTGTAAAGTGCAGGGCGCAAACGCATTAAGGGCGTGTCAGAATCCACTTTTGCTATTTTAAGGACAAAAAATCCGCTTTGCGCTGTGGCGCATGGTCTAACAGGGTTGAGCTTATTCTTTAAATTAGTTATAGGTGTGTTTTGAGAATGAACCAATCAGAGTCCGATCTCCCATTCCCTTTAAGAGTCAGTTGCGCCATGCCATAGCGCATTTGCTATTTACATGGCAGACTTTGTGAGTGGAAAAACTGAACACTTCACTAGAGAGAAAACAGCTAAACAGAGCATCTACAGCATACGTAATTAATTTCGTTTGTTTCAAAACTATTTCTAAATTCAGTTCTAATTTCCAGCAAAGGAATAAATGAACAATAATAACGAAGTGTGGTCAAAAAACTGAGTTATATCCTAATACACATGCTGTGCCCCATATGGTCTAAAACCTGACAGGTGGGCAAATCTAAGCTTGTTTTTTAATAAAACAAATATAAATACGCATATAATGAATAATACTGCTAATAATAATAACATTATACAAAAGCAAATTGTTATGAATAAACTGAAAAAGCCCCCCCGAGATGAAGAAGGCAGGAAAGTATGGTTTTATATTTATGTAGGCTACAAAATAATATGTTTTGTAATATTTTAATCCTTTAATTCTTTTTCATATGTAAAGATATTTGCGTATTGCTGTACATTCTGTCTGTATTAAGCAGTGTGTAAGCGAGGCACATAACTAACGCACTCTGCGCTGGACAATAGACTGGCTTTGATTTGGTCTATTGAACCGTCTATTTAAGTACCTCAAAATAGCAACGCGCCAGCAATGCGCCTCAACACACCTCCTTTTTTAGATCAAAACGCCTATGGGCGCACGTATGAGCGCAAATGCATTTGCTATTTAAACAGCGTGGCGCAAAACGTCAAAACGACTCTTGCGCCAAGCTGAAACTTGCAAACAACTATTGCGTTGCGCCTTGCGCCGGGTGTATGATAGGGCCCAATGTGTGCGTGTGTGTGCATGTAAAGGTAACTAGGTGGATGGTCAGAGTGCATACATAAGGGGAAAAAATTAAAAATTATATATATATACATATATATATATATATATATATATATATATATATATATATATATATATATATATATATATATATATATATATATATATATATATACACATAAACAACATGTATAACAGTCATTACATAAAACAAATAGCATAGATATAAATAAAATAGAAAGAGGAAAAAAAAACAATCAGTGTTAAGGAGTGACAATAATGATAATAATGTAATGATAGTAATAATGAAAAGGACAACTGTAACAATGACTGACAACAACAATAATAATAATAATAATTACAAGTACTACACCAACTACTACAGAAAATTACTAAATTTACAACTACTGCTGCTACTACAGCCACAACGATGACTACTAATACTACTACAACTGATACGACTACAACAATGACTACTACTGATACGTCTACAACAATGACTACTACTATTGACACTACTACATCTGATACTACTACAACAATGAATCAGTTAAATTGATGAATGAGTTTAATGGATGAATCGTTCAATCAGTCAAATCAATGAATCAGTTAAATCGATGAATCAGTTTAATGGATGAATCGTTCAGTCCGTCAATCAGTCAAATCATTGAATCAGTTAAATCGATGAATGAGTTTAATGGATGAATCTTTCAGTCCGTCAATCAGTCAAATCAATGAATCAGTTAAATCGATGAATCAGTTTAATGGATGAATCGTTCAATCAGTAAAATCAATGAATCAGTGAAATCGATGAATCAGTTTAATTGGTGAATCATTCAGTCCGTCAACCAGTAAAATCAATGAATCAGTGAAATCGATGAATCAGTTTAATTGGTGTATCATTCAGTCCGTCAATCATTCAAATCAATGAATCAGTTAAATCGATGAATCAGTTTAATGGATGAATTGTTCAATCAGTAAAATTAATGAATCAGTTAAATCGATGAATCAGTTTAATTGGTGAATCATTCAGTCCGTCAATCAGTCAAATCAATGAATCAGTTAAATTGATGAATCAGTTTAATGATTGAATCGTTCAATCAGTAAAATTAATAAATCAGTTAAATCGATGAATCCGTTTAATTGATGAATCATTCAGTCCATTAATCAGTCAAATCAATGAATCAGTTAAATTGATGAATCAGTTTAATTGATGAATCATTCAGTCCATCAATCAGTCAAATAAATGAATCTGTTAAATCGATAAATCAGTTTAATTAATGAATCACTCGGTCCCTCAATCCCTCAAATCAATAAATCAGATAAACTGATGAATCAGTCAAATTAATCAATCAAGCGGTCCATCAATCAGTAAAATCAATTAATCGGTTAAATCAATGAATCAGTTTAATTGATCAATCATTCAGTCCACCAACCTGTCAATTTAATGAATCAGTTAATCTAATGAATCAGTCAAATTGATCAATCATGTGGTCCATTAATCAGTCATTCATAAATCAGTTACATTGATGAATCAGTTAAATCAATGAACCAATAAATCAATGAATCAGTCAGCTCTTCGACTAATTTAATCATTGAATCAGTCAAATCAATCTGTCAGTCTACCAGCCCATCAATCCATCAGTCAATGTGAAGTGAGTGCAGTGTGTGTGTGTTAAAGTGTGTTAACGTACCGGGCCTTGTTGCCAGCGTCCATCAGGTCTCGGATGTCATCATATGAGGTGACGGCGAGTTTGGACAGATCCTCCACATACGGCCCCATGATGGGATGCTCTCGCACCCGCAGCGCTCCTTTACTCTTGGGGTTTAGCAGATCACGCACACGCTCACAGTAGATTTCCATGAAGGACACCTAAAAACACACACACAACCATGTACAGCTATCTTTATGGGGACTCTCCACAGCTGTAATGATGTGTGTAGTGTACAGACTGTATATTGTGTCCTCTTCCCCAACACTACCCCTAAACATAAAACATTCTGCACTTTTACATCTTCACAATACTTCATTCTGTCTGATTGTCAGCAATCTGGACTTTAATGGAACTAATTAATGAACAGTCAAACTGATCGATCAGTCAAATAAATTATTCAGCCTCAGTCAAATCAATGAATCAATCAGATTCAAATAATGATTTAGTCTGAGTCACATCAATGAATCAGTCAAACTGAACAATTATTCAGTCCATCAATCAACTAAAGTGATGAAACGAATAAATCAATTGAACCGTCATTCAATCAACAATTTAAATCAATGAATCATTCAAATTGAACAATCAAATCAATCAAAATGCTGCTTTGACACAATCTATTGTCTGCTTTGACACAATCTATATTGTGAAAAGCGCTATATAAATAAACATGAATTGAATTGATCAGCCACTCATCACGGAGAACAAAATATCAAAGGTCAAAATAACTGGTATTACTATACTTGTGGGGACATTTGGTCCTCACAATGCAAGGCATACAATGCACAAACACACACACACACTGATCGAATTCTTCCAGAACAGCACGTCTCGACTCATTTGACCTAAACGCCCTCAAAACCAGAGCTCTTCCAGAACTGATGGATTTCACAACACTGAAATCACAACATCATATTGAGCTGCTGTACAACTGGAACTAATTAACTACCTAACCTGTTATTGAAGCATTGCTAAACTATCAAAATCATTTTTCAAACTGACTTGTCTTCAAATATGTCGATAATATATGTATATTTTTTTAGATATATGTGTGCATATATATGTATGTATATATATATATATATATATATATATATATATATATATATATATATATATATATATATATATATATTATATTTTACATTCTATACATACAAGTGAAGTCACAATTATTCGCCCCCCCCCCCTTTTTTTTTTTTTTTTTTTTTTCTTCCTTTTTTAAATATATCCCAAATGATGTTAAACAGAGCAAGGAAATTTTTACAGTATGTCTGATAATATTTTTTCTTCTGGAAAAAGTCTTATTTGTTTTGTTTCGGCTAGAATAAAAGCAGTTTTTAATTTCTTAAACACCATTTTAAGGTCATTTTAAGATTCTGGCACCACTCCTGTTCAACCTTTATATGCTCCCTCTGAGCCAAATAATGAGAAAGAACCAAATCTCCTACCACAGCTATGCTGATGACACTCAGATCTACCTAGCCTTACTGCCTAATGACTACAGCCCCACTGACACCCTCTTTCTTCAGTCAAACAAAGAGAAAACTGGAGTGATTGCGTTTGGGAACAGAGATGAGGTTCTCAAGGTGAATGCATACCTTGGCTCTATGGGTCAAACAACAAAAAATAAGGTCAAGAATCTTGGTGTGACTCTGGAGTCAGATCTGAGTTTCAATAGTCATGTCAAAGCAGTTAGTAAATCAGCATACTATCATCTCAAAAACATTACAAGAATTAGATGCTTTGTTTCCAGTGAAGACTTCCTGAGAAACTTTTTCATGCTTTTATCAGCAGCAGGGTGGATTACTGTAACGGCCTCCTTACTCGCCTTCCCAAAAACACAGTCAAACAGTTGCAGCTCATCCAGAACGCTGCGGCCAGAATTCTGACCAGAAGCAGGAAATCAGAGCACATCACACCTGTCCTCAGGTCTTTACACAGGCTCCCAGTTACATTCAGAATAGATTTTAAAGTATTATTACTGGTCTATAAATCACTAAATGGCCTAGGAGCTCAATACATTACAGATATGCTCACTGAATACAAACCTAACAGATCACTCAGATCTTTAGGATCAAATAAACTAGAAAGAGTTCCATCAAAGCAGGGTGAATTGGCTTTCAGCTACTAGCAGCGCCCCCTGCTGCTGGAATCAGATGTGCTCCAACATTAGGCACATTCATATCAAGACTGAAAACACATCTGTTTAGCTGTGCCTGTACTGAATGAGCACTGTGCTACGTCCGACAGATCGCACTATTGTGTCTTTCTCTTCTTATCATTCTTTTATAACCTGTTTTAACACATTTTAATCTGTTTTTAATCATTTTTATTATTAGTTTTTATTTTTCTTACACGTGTCTCTTTTATTCCTGTTTGTGTAAAGCACTTTGAATTGCCACTGTGCATGAAATGTGCTATAGAAATAACCTTGCCGTGCTTGTAATTCATTTGTTATATATTATTCGAGATTCACTCCTCTACAAAATCCCCACAATCAATCCAAATAAACCTGGTGAAATTGTATTCACATCGCATTACATATTACAGAAATACAAAATATGGTAATATCAGATTTTTCCAATATTGCGCAGCCCTAATTCAACTATACAGATATACAGATATTTGTTCAACTAATTTACATGACTTTTCCAAAACCTTGTGGGTTTTTCCAAAACTTTTCGAGGCCTGGAAAATGCCATGTCAAAATTCCATGACGTTTCCTGGTTTTCCATAACCGTATATGCCCATATATGACCATATATATGGTATATATTTCCAGCAAATAAATCAGAATTTGTGTTTTATTGATGCATCACCTGCGACTAGTAGACGCCAACTCGACTTTCATAACATAAAAGACAACTTCCAAAAATCTAAATACGTTCAACCCCTCGTGTGAGACAGACAGAGTGTGTGTGTGTGTGTGTGTGTGTGTAGCAGCACCTCTACAGAGTAGGAGAGCTCCGAATCGATGTTCTCACTGGTGCGTTTGAACAGATCCTCACACATCTGCGAAGAAAGAGACGCACACATGTCAAACACACACAGAACAACACTGGACATCGCTGTGTGTGTGAGTGTGTGCATATGACTTTGTGTGTATGTGTGTGTATGTGTGTATGTACCTGAGGAATGATGCCTTGCTGTCCAGGCTCTTGTTTCCCCATCATGGTGTAGGATTTGCCAGCTCCAGTCTGACCGTAAGCGAATATACACACGTTGTAGCCCTCGAACGCGTGAAGCAGCATCTCCTCACCTATATCCAGATACACCTGACGCTGGGACACAAACGCTGGGTCGTCCTCCTAAACACACACACACAGGATTGTTTTTGTGAATTGTGGGGACATCCAAACATTTTTCTATTGCTTTAATACTGTACAAACTGCATTGTTGATCACCCAACACCCACAGGAAATGGTGTGCAGAGAAAAATAATACATAAATAAAACTGGCTCAGTGGTTAGCACTGTGGCCTCACAGCAAGAAGATCCCTGGTTCGAGTTACGGCTGGGTCAGTTGGTGTTTCTGTGTGGAGTTTGCATGTTCTCCCTGTGTTGGCGTGGGTTTCCTCCGGGTCCTCTGGTTTCCCCCATATTCCAAACACATGCACTGTAGGGGAAAACCCACGCCAACACGGGGAGAACATGCAAACTCCACACAGAAACACCAACTGACCCAGCGATCTTCTTGCTGTGAGGTCACAGTGCTAATCACTGAGCCACCGTGACACCCACCGCTAATATAACCTACTGAACACTCTGAAAAGCAGTCTAAAAGTGTAAATAGTTGACTGTATTTTGAAGTGCCCGCATTATAGATATTGTGCATGTCCACACTATCATCATATATTGAATTACTGTATATCAATATGTTCACTTCCAGCCCAGCATTATTTTGGTGCTACTTCAGAACCCCTTTTCCTGGTTTAGAGCTGTATTTTGTGTGTGGGAAGACAATGAACCAGCACTCAAAACTCAGCGAACAAGACTGTGTATCTTACCGTGCTGTGAGACCAGTAGGAATAGTCGAAGCTGAAGTTCTTGGCTGATTCTTTGGGTTGTTTGGGGTTATAGATGCCTGTGAGACGACAGACACAAAACACTGACACACTCCAGAGCTTTCAGAACATAAATATGTGTAGCACTACATATAATAGCCCTGCTGTGAGTTTTTGTTCCATTATTAAGTATTTCCCAAATGATGTTGAGCTCCAGATTCAGGAATTTTTCACAGTATTTCCTCTAATATTTTTTCTTCTGGAAAAAGTCTTATTTGTTTTATTTCGGCTAGAATAAAAGCAGTTTTTAATGATTTTAAACCCATTTTAAGGTCAATATTATTAGCCCCTTAACAATATTAGTTTTTGATTGTCTCCAGAACAAACCACTGTTATACAATGACCTGCCTAATTACTCTAACTTTACCCTAATTAACCTAGTTAAGCCTTTAAATGTCACTTTAAGCTGTATAGAAGTGTCTTGAAGAATATCTAGTCTAATATTATTTACTGTCATCATGACAAAGAGAAAATAAATCAGTTATTAGAGATGAGTTATTAAAACTATTATGATTAGAAATGTGTTGAAATTGGTTGGTGGGGAAATTCGTTGGCGAATAATTCCGACTTTAACTGTATATTGCAGAAAAACTAAACATTGCCACGTTACATTTTTCTAATGTTGAGCAGCCCCAGCACAATATAACGTTTTAGCATCGATATCGCAATGTGCGAATCCGCAATAGTCACGTCACAAGATCTGCAATTTTGAGTCTGAATTATAGTTGACCAGGAGCCACACAACACAGGTGGTTTGTAGAGTCACTACTAAGTTTAACCATACTAGAGTGATCATTTGCATGCGTTTTTAAGGCCTGCGACTGAGCATTTCAAGAGAGTTTAAAACATTTGGGCACAAAACAATTATGTTTGGAAGTGTAACAAAGATTAAATGTATTTAATCATTTATATTATTTAATTTTTGTATTGTTTCTAGCCCAAATATATACATTTCAAAGTAAAAACAATATTATTTTATTTACCTCATTGGCAGATATTTTTATTATACATTTCCTTTGTTTTAAGGGAAAACTCTGAATTCTTCTGGATGTGAAAACAAAACAATATTTGAAGAGTTCAGATGCAAAACCCTCTACATCCATCAACCCTTTTCTTGTAAATGAGCATTTTCTATCAGCCTCCTCTGATTAGGTTCAGAAGGTTAATTTTATAGATGATGATAAGGTTATTAGCTGGTGAATAAAATACAGTTTTTTCAAAATGTCACTTTAGACAATTCTTTGCTTTTTAACAAGGTAGATTTTCTTTTGAGTCAAAACCAGCTAAATCCACTTTTCATGCAAAAACCTCTAAATCCACCTATCGGGACAAGACAGGGTAATGAGTTAAAACATGACTAAAGATGCAATTAGAAATTATTTTACCAAACATAAAACACCTGAAATTAAAAATATATAAATCTGTCAAGTAAGTGGCGGTTCATTCTGCTGTGATAAACGAGGGAACAAGCAGAAGGAAAATGAATGAATGAAATCTGTCAGGTAAGAGCATTATTCAATAACATTAAAACTGACATTAATTAAATCTTAACAATCTGTTGTCATTTCTGATGTTTAGGATTTAGATTTAATATAAGTAGAGCAATGTAAACATTGTAAACATTGTAAACTAAGGTTGGTAGATTCAAATAATGTAGTGTAAACACATTGTGAAACATCAATATCTGTGCATTAATATAAAAGGTTTATCAGACGTGTAGGTAATGTGAAGTAATATAAATAATGTGTAGTTTTATATATTATATTTATCTTAAAAAATAGCTAAAATTAGCAAATAAAACACAAGGTAGACTACTGGGCAAAAAGGGAGATGTATCTCAGACAATATTAGAAGCTGTCATTCGTTCATTCATTCATTCATTCTCACCATACTCAAGGTCTTGGTCTCTTGTTTATCCTCACAGCACCACGTTATAAAAGAACAACATCTTAACTCTGTCTTTCGTGAAACACAGTTGCCGTTTAATGTATAGTAAATCGGACTCATTCAAAGTAGCACTGCTGCACAGAAGCGCATTATGAATGTATGCTACACTTCCCACTGTACTGTGTGTTTTCTTATTCTTATAATGCACAGAGTTTTGACGTAAGGGACATTTTCATTTGGCATTCACTGACAATCAGACAGGCTCATGCAGTTCATCAAACATAAATGCCAGCGTATTAGCGCGCTGCTACATTAAAAACATAATTTGATTTGCGCCTTCTGATTGGTTCTCGGGATATATCGGTGTCGTTTAGTGGCTTTTGCAAACAAACTGTTATTTCTGATAGCTCTGATGCTGCGATTTACATGAAAGTGAAGTGGCGTTTAGCGGCTTTTGCATCTGAACTCTTCATTTCTACTTGATCTAAGAATTGTGACCATTGTGACTATTCAATTTATGTACTTGAATACTATTAGACTACTAAGAAAACTGTCAAATAGAGCTAATAAAACCATCTTGTGAAACTATATCCATATCAAAACATTTATCAAAGAAAGAAAAATATCGCAATATCGTGCAGCCCTAGTGTGTGTGTACTTACAGGTGGTGTTTCCCTGCATCTGGATGACACATTTAGCATCATGGTTGTTTTCCCGGGAGTTGAAGGGCCGAACTCTCACTGCGACCTTCACTGAGGCGGCCATCCTGAAACACAGCAGCCAACCACAGATCAGACACACTGCAATACTGACCAATACAGACGCCAGCAGCCATCAGAGCGCCACTGTCAATCAAATCAAATCAAAATCGGATGTAAACAACAGGACGGATTATACAGTGTGGAGAAAGCACGTGGAAGCTGCTCAATCATACAGAGAATGACTTAGTAAGACAAACTGACTTTAATAGGTGGTAAAAGATACATATAATCAGTAATAATGAAGATATTAGACTAATATTTCATCTACTTCAGCAGAAATGATAAGAACAAACATGAATGTTGTCAAATATTCTCTTTCTGGAAGTCCTGCTTCAGTTTGGCCACAAAACACCTTTGTTCCTCAGTTTTTTTCTCGTTTCTGCTTGATTTGTTATCGTTTTTGTCAGTATATATTAGTCTAAGTGTGTTATTCTGGTCTGACTGGTTAGCAGAGCCCAAAACATGACAATAATTGATCATTTTCAGCAGCAATAATCAGCGAAATATGCAAGTTTCATTCCGTTCAGTGGCTTTGTTTACGTTCTGCTCTCCAATATGGCTGACTGATGATGGGTTGTGAAATATAAGTATATATTCACATAGAAGGCAGCTGTTTTGAATTGTCAAATTTTGACTTTTTTTAACAAAATTTTTTATTAAAATAGAAAAAAAAAGTACAACCAATACTTTACCCTGCTGAAAAATCCAGCTTAAACCAGCCTAGGCTGGTTGGCTGGTTTTAGTTGGCTGGTTTAGCTCAGTCAAGCTGGATTTAGCTGGATTTAGCTGGTCATTTTCCAGCCTGACCAGTTAAGACCAGGCAGGAAATGACTGGAAACCAGCCTAGAAATGGCCAAAACCCCTCTAAAACCAGGCTGGTCAACCAGCTAAAACCAGCCAACCAGCCTAGGCTGGTTCTGTAGGGTAGTTTGAAAAAAAAAAT
The DNA here is from genome assembly GCF_903798145.1 of Danio aesculapii. Classification (NCBI taxonomy): domain Eukaryota; kingdom Metazoa; phylum Chordata; class Actinopteri; order Cypriniformes; family Danionidae; genus Danio; species Danio aesculapii. Next base: position 2,147,706 of record NC_079457.1, read on the forward strand.
TGCAGCAAATGTTTTGTCAGACTCTAGTCACTAATTATGTGGTAAAATTATTTCGTTTCTTTCGTCACACTGGATGTGGAGGAATATGTACAGTGTAATGCAGGATTTTGGGATGTAAAATCAAACAAACACACAAAGACAGAATCATAAACTCTCTGATTCCTCCATATAGTCAGTTTCGATCTGAGTTAACACATTCCAGCTGTGTGTGTGTGTGTGTGTGTGTGTGTTGTCTTTATGCCAACAGCACTAAACTCATAAAGAGAAAGTTCAGTCAAAAATGAAAGTCCTGTAATGAATTACTCTACCTCATGTCATTCCAATCTTCTGAGAGCTTCGTTCATGTTCATAATCCAAATTCAGATATTTTAGAAGAAATCCTGGAGCTCTCTCATCCTCCATAAACAGCTAGGGTCCCGAGATATAAAGAATATTGTCAAAACAGTCCATGTTGTCTTCAGTGGTTAAATTATAATTATACGAAGCTCCAAGAACACTTTTGTGCACCAAAAAAATTGTAAAAACAAATTTGTTCCCCTATATCTTCTTGCTCTTGTTGTCATAAGGGTGTGTGTTTAGCATTAGCAGTCCAACATATTGGCATTTTTACAGTTTATTAGAGTTTATACAGAATATTGTATGATTACAGTTGAATTACTGAAGACACATGTACAGTTTTGACAATGTTTTCTGTCTTTTCTGGACATTATGGGTCTCGGCACTAGGGATGCTCATTTCGATTAATTTTGCAAACCGACAACCGCCGCTCGTTAACCGAATATTAACCATAACCTGGTCAGATTAATAATAAATTATCATTTAACCTCTTAAACCAAAATGCTATTTTGGGATTTCCACCTGGATTTTGCCTACCTAAATTTAAAAGCTTCCCAAATCCACATGCAGAGGAGTAAATGCAAAAATTTGGTATCATTATAAAGAAAACCCTTTGAATTTTCATAAAATACTATTGAAAGTGTTTAAAATCACTGTATATGTTGTCTGTGTTATAATAAACACCTAAAAAAGAGGCGCTTTTTGTATTTTTTTTTAATAAACTCACATTTGAAAGTGGATTTTTTAGGTTCTGTGTGCTCTAGCTTGCTGTATTTAATTGTAGTGATTTCTGCACATGTCTGTAATCAAAGGAAAAAAAGAAAAAATTTCTCTCCCATAATCCATGCTTTCAAAACCATTGTTTTCATATTTCACTATTCTTTTGTTTGATCAAACATAATTCACTGTGTTTGGACCACGTCAGACATATAAAATGATTACTTATGCACATCACCTCAAAAACAGAGGAGAAATGTCCCTGAAGCGCACAGAATAAGGTAAGAGATGACAGCTGTCTGTGCTATCTGGGGCTGCTTATTGATCATAAATGTATTGTTTTCACTTCTCCGCCATGGAAACACCGCGATTCATGGTGCAATGCTAGCCCTTTAAATCTTAAAGCGAAAGTTGATGACATCACGGACATGAGTGGTTAATAAATAATAATAAAATAATAATAATAATAGCTGACGTGTCTATGTTGTGTGACAATTTAAATATTGCATTTTAAAATGCTGATTTATTTTATCATGCGAACAGCAGCACACAGAACATAACAGAGCATCTTCACGCACCTGTAGTGTTTCCAACAGCATAGAAAAAAGAATAAACTAAATAAAAAGAATATAATAAATAGGCCTGCCATAGATATTTTTCACTTAAATGAAAAACTTGAAATTAGATTTAGATTACAAAACAAAAACACGGACTGAATCCTGAAACTTAAGGCTCATATGTTGACTTTTTTTGTAAAGTATAGTCTACTATAGCATATAAGGATGTTGTTGTTTACATATGATGTGGCATTAATTTGCATACATGTTTTAAAAGCCTCAGTAATTTGAAAGCCTCAGTTTGGTGCGAACTTATTATTCGTAGATTAGGCTATGTAGGCTATTTTAAAAATGTACATTATATAAGAACTATTAATAACTGTATTTTTTCAAATGGAAAAAAGCTTGGTTTGTTGGTTGTACACTAAATTATCAAAGCTATAGCCTATTTGTTGAGTTTACAACGCAGATTCAGGACAGCGGCGAACAGCATCAGCGCTGGTTTGACATCAGCTCGTCTGTGTCAAACTGAAATATTCTTCTTTCATTTTGCTTCTTTGCTTCAAACTTGTTGTAGGCACGTGTGGTTGCACGTGTTACCGTCCCGCGAGTTAACAAATATGTGTTGCACATTTAGGGGCCGATCACAGCGAATGTGCCTTTCCGTTCTAAAAACGCGAGGCGCACCGCACTGCCTATTTTGTTGACAAGAAAAAAGAAGTGCAGTGCTCTTTTTATGTCACCAGGTAACGACTGAATCAGCTGACTCGTACTGTGCGCAAGTGTTGCTGTCTATGTTGTTATAATTGTAATATTTAATAACATTGTGATATTCAAGATCTGTAAAGTCATACAGCTCTGGATAACTTGAAACAGCGACCACTAGTCTCTCCTCTAGCTTTAAAAGTCTCCGTAGTCGTCTTGACAACAAAAACTCTGCTGTCACCTCAACGGAAACCCCGCCTCTGCTTTCATTTGATTGAAGAATGAAAAAGACGCGAGTGATGTAACGCACTTTTTCCGCTCAGGGTTGACTGTGAGCACACAGTGTGTAACAGCAAAAGCGTGAGGCGCGCATAAGCAGCGCGTAAAACACTCGCGGCCATTAGTAAACCATTCAAAAGATGCGCCTCTCAACATAAAAAGCGCGTTCGCGGTGTTCGCGCCCTTATGCAGCCAAACTTTAAAAATATACAAAATTAGATTTTTTAATCGTTTAACTGATACTATTAATCGGTTACAAACGCACCCTTTTGGTTAACAGGTAATCGACTATTTTGAGCATTCCTACACTGGATCCTTGCTGTCTATGGAGGACGAGAGAGCTCCAGGATCTCATCTAAAATATCTTTATTTGTGTTCTAAACATGAACAAAAGACTCAAAGCATTAGAATTACATGAGGGTAAATAATAGAATATAATATTTTTGGCTGAATTAACCCTTCAGAAATAAAAGTGCCAAGAAAATAAAAAGTTTTTTTTTTTTTTTACAGTGATGCCCTAAAAAGTGTTTCTGGTTTCCCCAAGACCCTGCTACTAGCTCTGCTTCCATCCAAAGATGAGCAATAGATTTGAGCACAAAACTGGAATAAGGCATAAAACATTCACAAATATTTCCCAGTGTTGGGTTGCAGCTGGAAGGGCATCTGCTGCGTAAAACATATGTTGGATAAGTTGGCGGTTCATTCCGCTGTGGCGACTCCAGATTAATAAAAGTTACGACTATTAATAAAATTTCGACTAAGCCGAAAAGAAAATGAATGAATGAATGAACATTCACGAACAAAGCAGCGTTTCCATTTAATGACAAACAAAACAACAAAAATCATCACTTCCTGCTAAACTGGACCAAACATTAGGGATGTGTAGTTTAGTGCGTTGGAATTTGCCAGTGTGATGCTTTTTCTTCTGTAATAAATGAGCTGTGTCTCAGAAGATGAAGACGAAACGCAATGAATGCGTGACTTTTATAGGTGTGAGACGCTCTTTGGGAGCGCAGACAGATGCTCAAGACAGTTCTGGAGGCAATAATAATAATACAGCATTTCAGATCTGCAACAATGGAAAGCTGGAAACATGGAAAGCTGCAAACCAACATTAATGACGCAAAGACCCTCACACACACATTTATATCTGATCGGCATCTGAGAGAAAACTACATCACAGCATGCAGACTGATGGAACTCATACAGTGTTTATTCACAAAGTGTGTTTACACTGTAGTTCATGTGCACTTTTTTCTTATTGGATAAAAAGTTTATCCTACTCAGTTGTGCAAACATTTTTATGCACATTTTTAAAATGTACGCCCATCTTGATGTTTCCATTAATCATTTTTAATGCAATATTCCAAAATGGGAACATTTCTGATGTAAAGTTCTTTAACGAAGATTTCTTTTCATAATCTAAAATATAGGGGTGTCCAAATTAATTGTTTCTTCAGAGCACCGCAATGCAGATGGGGACAATATTGGTTCAGTAATAGATCATAACCGGTTATTACGTACTGACGTCATTCATCTCCTACAGTATGTGCGGATACTATGGTGAAGGAGGCTAGGGTGAGTAAATAAAATGCTTCTACTACTTAAAAGTAGATAATTATGCACAGTTCAACTGCTTGTGAGTTTGCTGGAAAGTCTTTCATTGACACTGAGGAATGGTACAGCACAAGCTGCTATTTCACTACTAGGGGGAAATACTGTAAAACTCCATCTCTGCCTCTCTCTCTCACTTTGAGCATTTGACCCGCTGGTGTGTTCGTGAGGTGACTTTTCCTCTCCTCTCGGCTCTTAAAGCGATACTTATGGATCCTGACATGAGCGTGCCAGTGGTGCGAGTTTTCTCCACTGTGTCTATTATGGATTACCTGTGATAACCGTGTATTATGTGGCTGTTCTTCCTGCGTCACTCATCGGTGAACAATGCTTTCATTTCTAAAGCACTTTCTGTTGAGCGGGTGAAGACAATAACCAATCAAAGGGGTGTAAGACCTCGCCTGTCAGCGCTCAAAAAGCAAGCGGGATAATATTCACATTAGTTTATTTGCTCTAAATCAGGGGTGTCCAAACTCGGTCCTGGAGGGCCGGTGTCCTGCAGATTTTAGCTCCAACTTGCCTCAACACACCCGCACGGATGTTTCTAGAAAGCCTAGTAAGTGCTTGATTAGCTAGCCCAGGTGTGTCTGATTGGGGTTGGAACTAAACTTTGCAGGACACCGGCCCTCCAGGACCGAGCTTGGACATGCCTGCTCTAAATGCTCATGCTGTCTTCTGTGCAAGAGTTTTGTTTGATGCATTCAGAAAGAGTGTTTTGCTTGAGCAGGTCAAATTAAGAGTAAAGTTCATATGTTGTATTAAAGAACAAAATTGTATTACAAATAATATATAAATATTAATATATTTAAAGATTTTAATAATAAAAAAGATTCTTGTGTTGTGAAGAAAAAATCTAAATTATGTATGGAAAGCATCGTCAATGCACCGAGATATCCAACTGAACCCAATCGATGGCATGATAATCGTAACCGAACCGAACCGTGAGACCAGTGTAGATTCACACCCCTAATAAAATAACCTTCTTCTCTATAAAGAATCTTTTGTGGAATGAAAAGGGTCCAATAATATTCCAATAAAGAACTTTTATCTTTTATGGGTGCCATAAAGTGCTTTGAAATGTGCATTTGTTTTTTGTTCAATGTTTTGACAATCTCAACTGAAACATAAAGAGAGGGTGGGGCATAAAGTAGCCCCTCCCCTTTGGAAAAAAACAGCCAATAGTGTTTAGGAGAGTGGCTGAGCTCAAGCGCATCAAATGAAAAGCCAATGAGCAGAAGGGGCGGGACATGTCAGGCACTAGAGAGCATTTGATTGGTCAGAAGATTTAATGAGAAACTAAAGTATGAAGGCAAAGAAGTCATTGATACATTTAGGTGAAAGAGACAAACTTTACATGTTTATATCAGGTTTATTTTTTCTAAACGTGAATTTTGACACTGATTTGGAGCTAATAGAGATTTTAAAAACTAATATACTGTTACTAACATCTAAAAATATATTTATTATTAATTTCACGGCACCTATCAGAGGTCCCACGCTCTCCTGCATGTCATGTACAGCTCTGATCTCTCAGATCTCACATGTTCACAGAGTCTTAAAACTCATTCATTCTGCTCCTCACACACACACACACACACACACACGTCATATGACTCTGAACTCTAGCAGAAACTCATAAAAGCTCAACTAAACATTAATTTACATCAGCGCATTTGGTAGATGTTTTCTCCACAGTGACTATGTACACTTTTTAGTCATATTGTTTAATTAAAAGCATCCTTTAATTACTTTTTTTTTTTTTATTCAAGTTTGGTTTAATACAGTAAAAATTGCAGTGTTTGTTTTTAAACTTTTCCAGATTGTAATTGTAACACTTAATATTAGTATTTATTAATGCTAAATATAAATACTTAATATCAATACATTGTTATATTTTTACATTTGTTTAAATTCTGTATTATTAAAATAGTTTATATTATATTAATCTTTTTTGTTAGTTTTTTAGGCATATTCTTTGTCAAGCAAGGAATTAAAGAAACCTCCAGCGAACAGAACAACATCAAAACAACTGAGACTTGTTTTTAAATGGTTAAAATAATAATAATTGTACACAAGTGTCCATGATATACTTTTGTAAAAGTGTATTCTGAGAGTCTTAATACATTTGCAATACAAGTTTGATTTCCTTATTCGAAAGCTATGCATTTTAACTCAAAGTTTTAACAAATTCATCCTCAATCAACAACACCGTAATAGTTTGAGTTAACAATAATAATCCATAAACAGTGTGTGTCTTAGGCATGGGACGATAACCGCTTTCAAGGTTTACTGCGGTTTTAAAAGTCAAGGTATTAAAACCGCAAAAATGTTTTGTTATACTGTTTCTAAGGTATATGTAGAGGGTTTTTAAAGCGTTTTTATTTATAGTCTTGTAGGGAAATCTGTGTTTTTGAAGCTAATGAAGATACTAGACGTCAATGGTTTATTTTAATTATGTAGCCTGACATTTTCAGTGTTCCAAAATATATTGTATAAAATATAAAATATATAAAAAGTGTTTCCTAAAGTGTAATATATTGTGTTAAATGGGGAAAAAGTTGTTGCTTTTTATTAGTTGTTTATTTTTATTGTTATTTTTATTGTTATACTGTGAAACCGTGATATTTTTATCCAGGGTTATCATAGTCAGAAACTTGTACTGGCCCATGCCTAGTGTGTTTGTGTAAAGACCAAAAATATCAATCACAATTGATTAATTGAGCTCGTGTCACATGATAAAATCTTCCCAAGTTAAAGATTGACATCATCAGATCAATAGAAGAGAGCTCAATGAATGAATGAATGAATTATTGAATTAATTAATACATGAACGAATGACTTTGACTTGATGAATCCTTCCTCAAACACCTTAATGTTAAATAGTCAAAGCATCCACACACACACACACACACACTGATAAACACATTCTCTCTCTCTCTCTCTCTCTCTTTCTCTCTCTCTCTCTCTCACACACAGTCAGTCAGAGGGTGTTTAAAGGGCAGAGAGGAATGTCATGTGTGTTTGCTGTTTAGCTTCCCCAGCTGTCACAGTGAACACACACACGCACACACACACACGAACACACACACAGTCTGTCCAGACATGTTGTGTCTCATATTACAGGAGGAATTGCAGGAGCGCCTTTAATATCAAACAAAGTTAATCCTCATGACCCTATTAAATCATTAACACTATAAATCACACGCTGAACTCAATCAGCTAATCAAGCTCGTTTAGATCACACTGGAAAAATACAAGTTGATTAATTAATTTGACATAAATCGCAATTTTGATTGTTTTTTTATGGTTGTGAATTGCATTATGGGATGTTGATCTCTGCTGTGTCGACTTTTGATGTTGAAATTTCAACTCTGCACTTCAACAACGTGACTTTTAGTGACATTTTAGTAGTTTTTGAAACAATATCTTGTATAATAATAAAATATAGAGTCTGTAAAATAACAGAAAATGTTTTAGCATCATAATTTACATAATTGATGGTATTTTTATCTTTTCTCCACCAAAAATTGATGTTGAAAAGTATGAAAAGTGACTTTTATTAGTTTGATAATTAAATTTAATAGTTTGTGTGATTTATACAGACAATACATCACTTCAAACTGCTAAAAATGTCAATAAAAGTCAAATATTTAATCTTTTCATGATGAAAATTTGTGGGAGAAAAGATCAAGATTAAGCCTGTCATGATATCTGTTTTTGTCAGCCTGATCTCATGAGAAAACGTAAGTATTTTACGTTTTGTCAGTTTAGTGGCTAATTCGTACGAATTCGTATGAGTTCAGTCGCACGAAATTGTACAATTTTAAAAAGGAGGCGTGGCACCTAACCCCACCCCTAAACCCAACCGTCATTGGGGGCTGAGCAAATCGTACTAAATTGTACGAATTAGATCATACGAATTCTTACGTTTTAGCCACTAAATCAAAAAGTTACGAATTGCCGTGAGATTGTGTTGGTTTTTGTTGTAGGATATATTGCACTAAAATATACGGCGATAAACAATATTATTATTATTTTAAGACCATTTTATATAATGGCAGAATGACAATACAATATCAGCAGCACAAGTAAACTCTTCCTAAGAGCACATCATATTTTATTCTTTATTTTAATTTTAATTATAGTCATTTTAACTGTTTAATAATCAGGCATTGGATGTGAAACGCATCTCCTAAATAAAGAATAATAAATGTTAACAGCAAAGTGCAAGGTAAAGAGTAACAGAGGATGTGATATCTGCTACCTGATCTATTTTCAGCTGTCTGACACCCACATGAGGATATACTATAGTAATGTATAGTAAATACTACAGTGTTTTTAACCATACTGACACCTTCAATAGAGATGGAGATGATCACAATCAGCTGAAGTGTTGCTAGAATTGGTGTTTATGTATGGATGATATATATTGCATCACCAAAAATGATTGAATGTTCATGTGTTGTGCGATTAAGTCCATATATTAATTATTCTGACAGGCCTAACTGAGATCCCATAATGCAATTCAAAAGCATAAATGGTAAAGAAAAAGATGTATTAAAAACTGTTAATTTACAGGTTTGTTTTACAGTGTATTTAACTGTATAGTCTGGTTTTGTGTAAAGAAAGCAAAAATATAACTGATATCTATTTTGTAAAATAGACCACAACTTGCTGGACTGAATCACCTCAGAATCATGACTTAATTATTATGAATATCTATTTTTTTTCACCCAAATATTAAAATTCTGTCATCATTTGCACATCCTTTACTTATTTCAAATCTTTATGAGATCCTGAACACAAAAGAGGATATTACGAAGAAAAACTAAAACCTGTAACCATTGACTTCCATTGTAGAAAAAACAAATACTATGGAAGTCAATGGTTACAGGTTTTCAGCATTCTTCAAAATATCTTTTTGTGTTCAACAGAAGAAAGAAACTCCACTTAATTTCCACATGGGCGTGAGTAAATAGTGGGTACATTTTCATTTTTGAGTGACCTATCGCTTTAAGGAAGATTTATTTCCAGAACCTTTACTCCCTTCGTTCCTCAGCGGTGGAATGATATTATCCATCCTCTAAAATATTTTGAGCAAGCTTTATGGGTTTCTTTCTTCTGTAAAACACAAAAAAAGATATTTTGAAGAATGCTGAAAACCTGTAGCCATTAACTTCGATATTATTTGTTTTTCCTACTATGGAAGTCAATGGTTACAGGTTTTCAGCATTCTTCAAAATATCTTTTTTTGTGATCAACAGAAGAAAGAAACTCATAAAGCTTGCTGAAAACATTTTAGAGGATGGAGGAGATCATTCCACCACTTTTTGTGTTCAGCAAAAGAAAAAAAAAACTCAAAGATTTCCGCTTGAGGATGAGTAAATTATAAGTAAAGTTTCATTTTTGAGTGAACTATCACTTTATGAGAGATTTATTTCCAGAACCTTTACTCTCTCCATTCCTCAGTGGTGGAATGATCTTCCACAGCCTCTAAAATATTTTACACAAGCTTTAGGACTTTCTTTATTGTGCTGTACACAATAGAAGATATTTTGAAGAAAACTGAAAACCTGTAACCATTCACTTCCATAGTATTTGTTTTTCTAGCAGCCAATGATTACAGGATTTCAGCTTTTTTTCAAATTATCTTCTTTTGTGATCAACAGAAGAAAGAATCAGAATCAGAAAGAGCTTTATTGCCAGGTATGTTCACACATACTATATACAACGTTATATGTGCAGCTGTTATGTGCAAATTGGCATGTAAAGTGTGTGGTTAAGTGTATATGTGTATAAAGTGTATAGCAGTAGTGATGTTGGTTCCACAATTATTATCATCAAGTGTTCATGAGATGGATTGCCTGAGGGAAGAAACTGTTTCTGTGTCGGGCTGTTCTGGTGCGCAGTGCTCTGTAGCGTCGACCAGAAGGTAACAGTTCAAAGAGGCAGTGTGCTGGGTGTGAGGGGTCCAGAGTGATTTTGGTAGCCCTTCTGCTCCCTCTGGACCTCATGAAGGTTTAGAATAACCCAAGAATGAGTAAATAGTGAGTAAAAATAAAGTTATTACTATGTTATAATAATTAAACATAATTAAAGTAAATAAACACATTAAAGTTATTATTATATATGTTATTATACAATTATTATTCTAAATAATTAACCTTAAATGTAACCCGAAAATAATCATTTAAGAAATCTTTTGCATGAATATTAATGTCATTTGAATGAAATTCTATAAAGACAATTCTATTGAAAACAAAAGAAGATGTTTTATAAAATGATCAGTTTTTTTAGACTTGACACGTGGCAGAGAATCAGCTTTATTAAGTTTTACCTCCCTGACTCGTCATCACTTCCTTCATACTAAAAGAATCTATCAGGAGGCATGCTTAGAAAAGATCACCATCATATTATTTAAACTTTAGTTTTGTCGACTGCGTGCCGACACCTCCGCATAAAAGACTGTTAATGCCGGTTTTGCAACGCATGAGCAGCGCGTTGGCAGCGGGTGTTTTTTTTCGGCATGCGTGTTAATAGCCGGGACTCGCACCGGGAGAAGAGCAGCGCGTCAGGCTCTAGCAGGAGCCAGGAGGGGTGTGTGAGGCGCGCGGGTTTGGTTTTTTCTGCGTGCATGCAGAGTTTGCTTTTTGAGTAAACTACATTGCTTTCAGCAGTGTTGTTTCGATTGCACATAGAGAGTAACGTCTTTATTCCGAGATTACCACTCTTAATAAATACACTTGCATATGAAGCGATTCATATCTCGAAGCATTTACTGGGGCACTGGTAATGTTTGCTGGGGCACGTGCCCCAGTCAATTGGGTCTAGCGACGCCCCTGTGGTGGTGGAATGATCTTCTCCATCCTCTAAAATATTTTACGCATGCTTCATGATTTTCTTTCTTCGGTTGAACACAAAAGAAGATATTTTAATCAACACTTTCCAGCATTTTTCAAAGTATCTTCTTTTGTGTTTAACAGAAGAAAGAAACTCGAACAGGTTTGCAACCACACAAGGATGATTAAATAGTGAGTATCTTTTAATTTCTGGGTGAATTATCCCTTTAAAAGTTTAATTTTAAGTTTACAGTGACATTTAAAGTGACAGTTCAGACAAAAAGTGAAAACAGTCATCCTTTACTCATCATTCACTTCTAAACCTGTTTGAGTAGTTTTTTTTTATTCCTGTTAAAAACAAGAATGTAGCAAAAACAGTCATTGACTTCCACAATATCTTTTGCTCTTACACTGGACGTCATTGGCTGCTTTCTCCAGCATTCTTCTGAGTATCTTGTTTTGTGTTTAACAGAAGAAACACAATCACCTGAGTGTGATCAAATGATGAAGACGTTTCAATTTAGTTTGAACTATCCCTTTAAATACCATCTCACGAAGACATTACTGAAGACATCTTTGTATGCAGTTCACACACACAATTTTAATACCTTTTTTACAGTTTTGTGTTACTGCTTGTCCCTATAAATACTTTAGTTAGTTTTCTTTTTGCTCAGTTTTTCTCCATACTCCTGTTAAAGAACTGAAACTCGATAAACTTACATGTGAACCTTTAACTGCAGGTTCAATAAATTGATCTGCACACACACACACACACACACACACACACACACACACACACACACACACGTGAAACTATGGGGACACTACTTGGGTATATCAGCAATGTCCTCATAATTCACCAGCTTCTCGTAATACCTGTGTCATACCAATGTTGTTATACACATATGGGTCCTGAGGTCACAAAACACGCAAGAGACACACACACACACACATACATACATAAATACAGCAAAAGACACACACTAACACAGACAGACCCAAACACAAACACACACACAGCAAGAGACACACACAGTTAGCAAGACACACACAATGAGAGAGAGAGACAGACAGACAGACAAACAGACAGACAGACAGACAGACACACACACACACACACTCTCTCTCTCTCCCTCTCGATATGGTTGAGGGGTTTGCTCGCTCACCTTCTCCGTGCTCCGCCGGTGTGTGTGTCCGGATGAGAGAGTTTCCCGTGAGTTTACCGGAGGACACGGGCGGGGGCGCTGCGGCTCTCCGTCTCCGACTTTCACTCTATTTATATTTACACGCAAACTTTGTCAATACTTGACGGTATCCGTGAGCTGTTTGTGAGAGTGACCGGTGAATCTCCGTCTAATTAAACCCGCGAGATTCCCACCGCTGTCCTTTCGCCGCTGTCACGCGCGCCGGTCAGAAACTTTCCAGCGGAGGCCGCGCGCGCCGATTCCCCGCAATCCCGCCGGTGACGGTGTTTTCTGGCCGCTGGATGCCGGCCTGGGTGTGTTTCGGGGGCGATGATTAGATTATTTGGGAGAATTAAAGAAAAAATAAAGAGAAAAGTCGCCGCTGGCCGCGGGAGTGTGCGCGCGCCCCCCACCCCGTCCCGTCCTCGCGCAGCCGAGAGTCCAGCGCGTGACGTCACGACGGCGAACCGGACACCGGGGCGGAACCTTAAACACACACACACACACACGCACACACACACAGTCAGACAGAGATATTTACACAATGACGATACCTCAGCACACACTCAACTAGCACTATTTTACATAACACACAGATTCCAGGTCCGTAGCCAGCTTGGTGAAAGGGGTGGTTGTTTTTTCTCAAAAAGTGGACCTATTTGCTGTTATACACCTCATTTTCTACTTAATTGTGAGATTTAAATACATTTTAAGCACTATTTTAGCTGGATTAGCTTGTCGGATGGTCATCATAACCACACTTTTTGATGTACCAAAAATATTTCCTAAATTTAGAATAAAGAAATCTGAAATAAATACTTATTTTTAAAATACAAAATTATTTTATCCTATATCGTTAGAAAAAAACTGTTTTAAATTAAAAACAAGCCCATTGTCATTTATTAGGCAACTTATAAATAAACTGGCCAGCACATTCAACTTTCCCCAGTCAGACTTGGGCCTTTTTATTATTAATAATAATAATAATAAATAATAATAATAATGATTAAAAATTATAATAACAATAAGGTAGAGCTTCACAAATTTTCTAGCCTCTCTTGTAAAAAAAAGTACATTTGAAGGGTAACAGCAATTGTATTTAGATTAATTTTAATTTCATGGGTTTTCGATGGATTATTTTTACTTTTATGATGGCATAGCAGTCAAAATAGGACAAATGAGCTCATATATGGGACAAATTCTGGACCTCTTTCAGTGAGGGCTGGTCTTTCGAACCTCAACCCCCCCGGCTACGGGCCTGGATTCATGTGTAATAACCGGATATCAGCAGGATAATAGTCTACATATGCACATATAATAGTCTAACTATAGACATAAATCATCCAGATGTCTTTATAACTTTATAATTTTTATTATTTACTTTATTTTCCACGTAATTAAATGTCTTTCTGTCTTCTTGTGTTGATATTTTGTAATTAAACAATAGTCAGGTTTAAATACGGTCTAAAACTTAGTCAGACATATTTAAAACAATAATCACTTGATGGCATATTTACAACTCTATTTGGATCACGGCCCATATTATAGCCTGTTTATTAATTATATATTTAGTATTGAGCGTGTCTTTGTGTGAATAAAAGGCCTATATATTTCATTATATTACACAATGGCCTTAAAACTTAAGCCTATTTAAATACCAGTATTTTTCAGACTACTTGAGCAGAAGTTAATTCAGACATCAAACGTATTCAAAGCACACACGCGCACTGCAGGACCGTCTGTCACACAGTGTCAGTGATCCTGCATGTCTGAATATTATTGACGGTATTTCTGTGGTGTTTTTCTGACTGTTTGTTCATGATAACGATTTTACTGAAGCGCATGACAGTCACATGCGCGCGCAAACACCGGAGCTGAGACAATCACAACGCATGTGTGTGTGTTGGTTTAGGAAAAACCTGGATGCAGGTGTTTCCTGATTATACCACAGAGAGAGAGAGAGAGAGAGAGAGAGAGAGAGAGAGAGAGAGAGAGAGAGAGAGAAAGGTGTGTTCTTCTAGCGGCACAATACATTATTGCCTGTCACAAAAAGAGAGAGCAGACCAATAAAAACATCAGTGATGCGCTTGATTATTATAAATGAATCATTGTAAATATACTATTATTGATTTTATTACTGTTTTATCCTAAAATGTTGATTGTTAAATGTACAGATTACTCTGATATATTATTATTTTATTGATATATGTGAATAATATGATATATTGAATAATAATATCATATAATATTTGCTTTTATTTAATTATATATATATATATATATATATATAATTATATATATATATATATATATATATATATATATATATATATATATATATATATATATATATATATATTTTTTATATATATATATATATATATATATATATATATATATATATATATATATATATATAGTTATATACATATATAAATATATATACATATATACATATATATACAAATATATATATACAAATATATATATATATATATATATACACAAATATGTATGTATGTATGTATGTATGTATATATATATATAATTAAATAAAAGCAAATATTATATCATATTATTATTCAATATATCATATTATTCACATATATCAATAAAATAATAATATATCAGAGTAATCTGTACATTTAACAATCAACATTTTAGGATATTGTATTATTGGCATTTTTTTATTGACAAATCATTTACATTATGGGATGTTTTTTATAAGTTTTTTATAAGTTGTTTACATTTTAAGACTTTATTTAAAAACAAATGCTACACACATACTGTTTGCTATGGAATGCAAAAATGTTGAAGCTCAATATCTCAAAATCATTTAGAATGCAGATAGAACCTTATAATTCCAAGGTGACAATATATATGAATGCCAATA
Organism: Danio aesculapii; assembly: GCF_903798145.1. NCBI lineage: Eukaryota > Metazoa > Chordata > Actinopteri > Cypriniformes > Danionidae > Danio > Danio aesculapii. The sequence continues at coordinate 2,162,830 of NC_079457.1, forward strand.
AAGCCAATAAAGCAATTATTGAATTGAATTGAACTGAATAGAGAGAGAGAGAGAGAGAAGAGTGAGAGAGACAGACACACACTCAATTCAATTCAATAATTGCTTTATTGGCATGACAAATATTACAAATTATAAATTTTACATTAAAGATAAAAGAACATACATATAAAAAACACAGCAAACATAGTAGGTAGTAGAAGCAAAAATAATAATAAGAATAAAAAGATATATACATATAATAATAAAAAATAGATAAATAATATATCATATTATTTAATAAATCATATTATCATTCAATATATCATATATATATATATATATATATATATATATATATATATATATATATATATATATATATATATATATAATATTATTTGTATGTATCATATTCATATCAATAAAAAATAATAATATATCAGAATAAACTGTACTTTGAACAATTAACATTTTAGGATAAAACAGTAATAAAAACAGTAATAATCAGTATATTTACAATGATTAATTTATACTTATTTAAAGAAACACTATTTCACACAAATTAATATTTTGCACCATATATCTAACTGTTATTACGTGTTTTTTTATTTTTTACTAGCTATTTATGAAAAGATGCTTTATGAAATTAAAGCTGAACAAAATATGTCTGAATGCCTTTTTTGGGAAACTGCTGTAATTCGTATACATATGATAAAACGAGGCTATATTAGTCTATAATTAACTGTTTACGATGTGAGAGAATGTGGACATAATAATGATCTCTTCCGTTTCACGACGCGCAATAAATCTGAAATCACTGAATATAATGTGCTCCATCATATGATCAATTCTAATATTCGTCATTAATCTAAATAAACGGCGGGAATGTTTTGTAGCAGCACGTGACAGCGAGAGGGGCTACCGGACACTGGCCGGTTACCGTCAGCAGCGCGTGACCGGTGACAGCAGCAGCGAGACGCGCGTGCGCGTGCAGGAATAATCGGTTGCGTTATTTCCCCATCATCACCCCCAGTGAACCGAACACACGACCTCCCGCACACACCCGGCAGGAGCGGCGGGTCCGGATCAATCCTCACGCGATGAGCGGCGGCGTGTACGGCGGAGGTAAGAGCGATCACGCATCACCATGACAACCGCGAGCCGGCAGCATCAGCATCAGCGCCGCGACGGTATCACGGTACAGTGTGGGGAAAACGATCCGACAAACCCTCGAAATACACGCTTTTACCATGGTGAATGTTCACCTCTGAGTCTTTAGACACTAATGATAGGATGAGGACTTGTTCTTCCAAGTTGTAGACACAGGGGTATGTTTAACAGGAAGGCTCTAGCTATATTTCCGCTTTAGTATTTAAAAGCTGGACCTTTCATTAATAAACTTCACTTGTGCTGATTCTTCTTAAGATACAGGAGGAACACCAGAATAAACCCGTTACTCATCATTTTAATCATGCAATCTAAAACATGCTGAGATGTCAGCCATGGGTCTAACATGGACAAACCCAACCACTGTATTATTCAATTGAAGAAACGCTGGGTTTGTCTATATTTGACCTAATGTTTTCAAACACCTGTGATAAAAATCTCATGTACAGGAAAATAAACAAAGCACTTCAGCTGAAACTATTCTGCTGTCTCCCCACACAGACTCACACACACACACACATGCTAATTTCAGATAATATCAGATCAGGTCTGGTTGATGGTTTATGCTGCACAATATATGATTTCAGCATCGATATCACCATGTGTGCATCAACAACAGTCACATCACATACACTGTCAGGAAAAAAAGGTACAATGTTGTACCAAAGGAGGTACAAACCCTTGTCACAGGGGCAGCACCTTTTTATGGGACAGAATTGGACCTTAAAACAAAGAAACACATGTGTAGCATTGCAGTTTGTACCTTTAAGGACTTGATTTGTACCATGGGAAACTAAAACCTGCAGATACAATATTGTACTTTCATCAAAGGTACAAATCTGATCCATGAAGGCACCCCTACAGTGACAAGACACTTTGTACCTTAATAGTGTTGACTGTGTTCCTATTTAAAGGTGTTTTGCTTTATCCAATTTATTTTCAGTAAATAAAAAACATTAATTAATAAATAATAATAACTATTTATTATTAATAATAATTATTAAACAATGTTTTTAAAATAAGTTTCTTATTGTGTAAATGCACGTTTTCTATTTACAATAAAGAATAAAAATACTTTAAGATCAATGAAAAGATCTGTTTTTGCTAAACATTTGACACTTTTCACAGTAGTGTTACAGAAACACACTCTCCCATGAACAATAGAAAACACTTTTCTCTAGTTTTCACTCAAAACCTTTGTAAACACGTAAAAGTTCATTTAATTTGCTTAATTTTAGAACAGAAATAGAATTATGCAGAAGTATTGTAATGAGATGCACAATGTCTGATGAGTTTTACAATACTGAAATGTCTGCATCAACACTGCATATGCAGGACTTTTCTCAGCTCACCTGTAGTGGAAAACAAAAGCCAAAAGGTGCAGTTATCAATAATGAAATGTATTTATCAGAAAATGCTCACCAGATGTGCATTAAAAATACCTTAAATGTTTAGTTTACAATACAGATTCTTTTGTTTTGCCTATTTTGGATTATAGAATTTAATAATGAATGATTATGAGTTTCTTTAAACGTATGACTTTAAATGATGATTCATGTTTTAATATAGAAATTATTCATAAATCACTTTGCCTTTCCAGTCAAAGATATTGTTATACACGCTCAGAAATGAAGGTATGTAAGCTGTCACTGGGGTGGTACCTTTTTAAAAGGTACACATTTGTACTTAAAGGGTCCAAATTGGTACCTCAAAGGCATATTAGTTCCTAAAAATTTCAAGAGGAACACTTTTGTACTTTTTAGGTACTAATATGTACCTATGAGGTATTAATAATACTATGATCTTCTATGTGAAGCTGCTTTGACACAATCTACATTGTAAAAGCGCTACACAAATAAAGGTGAATTGAATTGAATTGAATTAATAAGGACCCTTTAGTTACAAATGCGTACCATTTGAAAAGGTACCACCCCAGTGACAGCTCTCGTACCTTTATTTCTGACAGTGTAAAGGAGTTGTCCAACACTTATGTACCTTTTTTATGAGAACAGTTGTGTACCTACATTTCAGTTGTACTATAAAAGGTACAGCACAGCGTCATAGAGGTCTTTTCTGTAAAGTAAAAGTTCTTTAATAATAAAGCACAAACTGAATCGGTGAGATTTTGAATCATATCAGTTCAACCTACAAATGAATGAATCATTGCATGTTACGTATGAACCGATTCAACGGGTTCACTAGAAAGAATCAGTTTGTTCATAAATCTGTTGTCACTATTACTACTTAACAGCAGTGATTCCTTTCATTCAAAATAACTGCTACCAATACGTTTTTGCAAATTTGGTGGACTAAAAAGTGCAATATTATACTTTGAAAATTAGTAAAACACAAGTTACATTAATAACAAAACACCCTGATCAATTAAAAACTGAATCAGTGAGATTGTGATTCAGATCAGCTCAACTCAAAAAAAGAGTCAATCTATGTTATGTGTGAACCGATTCAACATGTTGACTAAAAAGAATCAGTTTGTTCATGAATCAGACACTACCACCTAACACAAGAATAAATTTCTTCAATTAAAAATAACTACTAACATTGTTTTTGAGAATTTGCTGGACAGAGAAACTCAATATTATGCTTTGAAATGTGGTAAAGTAAAAGTTCCCCAAATAAAAAAAACACCCTTATGAATCACAAACTGAATCAGTGAGATTTTAAATCAAATCAGCTCAACTCACAAATGAATCCATTCAATGTAATGTGTGAACCGATTCAACCAGTTCACTAAAAAGAATCAGTTTGTTCATGAATCAGACACATATCTTGACATGAGAATTTCTTCAATTCAAAATAACAACTAACATTATAATTGGGGGTCACCACAGTGGAATGAACCGCCAACTTATCCAGCATATGTTTTACAAAGCTGCAACCCAGTACTGGGAAACACCCATACACACTCATTCACACACTCACTACAGCCAGTTTAGTTTATTCAATTCACCTATGGTGTTTAGACTGGGGGAAACCGGAGCACCCGGAGGAAACCTACGCCAACACGGGGAAAACATGCAAACTCCACACAGAAATGACAACTGACCCAGCCTGAGCTCGAACCAGTGACCTTCTTTCTGTGAGGTGACAGTGTTAACCACTGAGCCACCGTGACGCCTAATAACTATTAATAAGTAGCAAATTAGGAGTTTATTGAAGCAAAAGTCAAAATGGTTTGCTAAGAGCAAGAACTGAACCTTAAAATACTTACACATCGCAGAAAAACGAAATATCGCAATGTCAGATGTTTTCAATATGGTGCAGCCCTATAGTTTATAATAATATCTTCTCCAGACTGACATGATGATCTAGATAGATAGATCAGCTAGATCTAAACTGAAGACACCACAGACATTATCAGTGCTGCTGTGGAAGAGTGTGTGCATGATTGTGACTGATAAACAGATGTGTGTTGAACTGCAGATGAACACACATAATAACGTCAGTGTGTCTCTGTGTCAGATGAAGTGGGCGCACTGGTGTTTGACATCGGCTCTTTCTCCACCAGAGCAGGATACGCTGGAGAGGACTGTCCCAAGGTCAACACACACATACACATTCATCCTTCTGTTCATCTGTCCATCCGTTCCTCCATCCCTTCATCTGTTAATGCGTATCGGCCCATCTATCCACCAGTCCATATAAACTTCCATTCATCTGTTCATCCATCCATACAGTATATATGTTTATTAATCTGTCAATCTGTCCATTTACTCTTCCATTCATCTGTCTATCTATCCATCCATCCTGATATCCTTTTTTCATTTCAGCCAATCCACCTGTCTGTCTTTACTTCCAGTCATGTCTATATATTCATTATATATCTATATATTCATATATAAATTCCATCCATCCATTTCTCCTCTTAATGCTTATTCATGAGCCAATCCATCCATCTGTCCATCCATCCATCCATCCAAATATCCTTCTGTTAATGTCTATCCATCAGATAATTCATCCATCTGTCCCTATATCCTTCAGTTCGTCCATCCATCCATCCATCCATCCATCCATCCATATATCCTTCTGTCAATGTCTATCCATCAGATAATCCATCCATCTGTCGCTATATCCTTCAGTCCGTCCGTCCATCTATCAATCCATATATACTTCTGTTTATCCATCCATCCATCCATCTATCCTTTTGTTAATGTCTATCCATCCATCTGTCCCTATATCCTTCTGTTCATCCATCCATCCATCCATCCATTAATGTATATCCATCCATCTGTCCCTATATCCTTCAGTTCGACCATCCATCCATCCGTTAATGTCTATCCATCAGCTAATCCATCCATCTGTCCCTATATCCTTCTGTTCATCCATCTATCCATCCATCCATCCATCCATCTATCCTTCTGTTAATGTCTAGCCATCCATCTGTCCCTATATCCTTCTGTTCATCCATCCATCCATCCATCCATTAATGTATATCCATCCATCTGTCCCTATATCCTTCAGTTCGACCATCCATCCATCCGTTAATGTCTATCCATCAGCTAATCCATCCATCTGTCCCTATATCATTCTGTTCATCCATCCATCCATCCATCCATCCATCCATATATCCTTCTGTTACTGTCTATCCATCAGCCAATACATCTATCTGTCCCTATATACTTCTGTTCATCCATCCATCCATCCATCCATCCATCCATTCACTAATGTCTATCCATCAGCCAATCCATCCATCTGTCCCTATATCATTCTGTTCATCCATCCATGCATCCATCCATCCATCCATATATCCTTCTGTTAATGTCTATCCATCATCCAATCCATCCATCTGTCCCTATATTATTCTGTTCATCCATCCATGCATCTATCCATCCATCCATCCATATATCCTTCTGTTAATGTCTATCCATCATCCAATCCATCCATCTGTCCCTATATTATTCTGTTCATCCATCCATGCATCTATCCATCCATCCATCCATCCATCCATATATCCTTCTGTTAATGTCTATCCATCATCCAATCCATCCATCTGTCCCTATATTATTCTGTTCATCCATCCATGCATCTATCCATCCATCCATCCATCCATCCATATATCCTTCTGTTAATGTCTATCCATCATCCAATCCATCCATCTGTCCCTATATTATTCTGTTCATCCATCCATGCATCTATCCATCCATCCATCCATCCATCCATATATCCTTCTGTTAATGTCTATCCATTAGCCAATCCATCTATCTGTCCCTATATCTTTCTGTTCTTCCATCCATCCATCCATCCATCCATCCTTCAGTTAATGTCTATCAATCAGCCATCATTAATTCATCCATCTGTCCATCAATCTATCCATCATCCATCCAATTGAAGTGTTAACTGAAGAGCACATGATTGCCGTTATGCTCTATATTCCTGTCTTTGCAGGTGGATTTTCCCACTACTATAGGAGTGAACGCCGAGGAGGAGGGGCCAGCGGACATGGGGGCGGAGCAAGAAAGCAACAGTGGGCGGAGCTACTACATTGACACCACAGCTCTGCATGTGCCGCGGGCAGGAGTCGAGCTGATCTCTCCACTGAAGAACGGCATGAGTACGACACACACACTATTTAACAACATCTACACGTTTATTTTCAGCATAACATCTCAGATTCTACTTTGTTCATCTCTAATCTCTGCTAGTTGAGGACTGGGATGCTTTCCAAGCCATTATTGACCACATCTACAGCAAACACATCAAATCAGAGCCCGGTTTACACCCTGTTCTGATGTCTGAAGCTCCTGTGAGTACATCAGTCTTGAATATAATTTCATCACTGGATGAAGCAAAACATTAAACTTCAGTAAATTCATTCAATTTGTCAAATACTAACTTCTCTATTAAAAATGTAAAGACTCACTCTGATTGAATCACTGAATTGGTGAGACGTTGAATCAAACTGAAAAATGATTCACTCTGATTCATTCGAACAAATACAACAGGTAGAATGAATCAGTTTGTTTATGAATCAGACATTACTAATAAATCTTAGCATGAGCATTGATTTCTTCAATTAAAAATAACAACCAGCATCATATGTTTGTGAAAATTGCTGGACTAAATGTAGTACTAAAATGTACTTTCAAATGTGGTAAAGTCACTTCCCCAAATAACAAAATATAGTGATTAATTACAAACTGAATCAGTGAGATTTTGAATCAAATCAGCTCAACTCACAAATGAATCATTTCATAATATGTGTGGACAGATTCAACAAACACAATATATTCATTCAGTTGGCAGAAACAGCTCTTTCTGTGACAGGAGATGATTTAGTTCACAAATAAACAACATTAATTTACATTTACCTATTTGGGAGTATTAAGTTCTCAAATAGGAACCGAATCACTAAATCAGTGAGATGTTGAATCAAATCAAATCAACTCACAAATGAATTATTCCATGTTGCGAGAGAAACAATTCAACAAATTCACTAAAATTATTATTTTGTCCATGAATCAGACATCTGATTTATTAAACTCAAATATTAACATTATATTTTTGTGAAATTTACTGAACTAAAAAATAGCTGGACATAAATAACAAAATAGCCTAATAAAGTTTAAACTGAATCAAAATGAATCATTGCATGTTACATGTGAACCGATTCAACAGATTGACTAAAAAGAATCAGTTTGTTTGTGAATCAGACATTACTACATCTTAATGCGAGCATAAGCCATTTGCTGGACTAAAAGGTGCATTATTATCAAGTAAAAGCTCCTTAATGATGAAGCTGAATCGGTGAGATTTAGAATCATTTCAGCTCAACTCACAAATGAATCATTCCATGTTATGTGTGGACAGATTCAACAAACAATATATCCATTCAGTTGGCAGAAACAGCTGCTTCTTTGACAGGAGATGATTTAGTTCACAAACAAACAACATTAATTTACATTTACCTATTTGGGATTATTAAGTTCTCAAATACGAACCAAATCCATTTAACATCCAGATTTTTTGACTAACTGCATCTCTGTTTAATGTTTATCGTCTTTTTTTCATATTTATTTTGTGTTGTCACTTGTAACTTTATGTACACTGGAAGCTTCTGTAGCCAAAACAAATTCCTTGTGTGTGTGAAGCACATTTGGCAATAAAACTTCTGATTCTGAATCACTGAATCAGTGAGATGTTGAATCAAATCAATTCAACTCACAAATGAATCATTTCATGTTACAGATGAACAAATTCAACAAGTTCACTAAAAAGAATCAGTTTGTTCATGAATCAGACACCTGATATATTAAATTCAGCTATTAACATTATATTTTTGTGAAATTTGCTGGACTAAAACATGCAAAACTACACTTTTAAATGAAGTAAAGTAAAAGTTCCCCAAATAACAAAATACTCTGATAAAGTTTAAACTGAATCAGTGAGATTTTGAATCAAAACGAATAATTCCACGTTACATGTGAACCAATTCAACAGATTGACTAAAAAGAATCGGTTTGTTCGTGAATCAGACATTACTACTAGCAGCTTAACAGCATCTTAACAGCAGCATAAAGCCTTTGCTGGACTAAAAAGCGCAATATTATCCCTAGAAATGTAGTAAAGTAAAAGTTCTTTAATGATAAAGCACAAACTGAATCGGTGAGATTTTGAATAAAATCAGTTCAACTTACAAATGAATGAATCATTGCATGTTACGTATGAACCGATTCAACAGGTTCACTGGAAAGAATCAGTTTGTTCATAAATCTGTTGTCACTATTACTACTTAACAGCAGTGATTCCTTTCATTCAAAATAACTGCTACCAATACGTTTTTGGAAATTTGGTGGACTAAAAAGTGCAATATTATACTTTGAAATTTAGTAAAACACAAGTTACATTAATAACAAAACACCCAGAAAAATTTAAAACTAAATCAGTGAGATTGTGATTCAGATCGGCTCAACTCAAAAAAAGAATCTTGTTATGTGTGAACCGATTCAACATGATTCACCGAATGTTATGTGTGAACCGATTCAACATGTTGACTAAAAAGAATCAATTTGTTCATGAATCAGACATTACTACCTAACACAAAAATAAATTTCTTCAATTAAAAATAACTACAAACATTGTTTTTGAGAATTTGCTGGACTGAGAAACTCAATATTATGCTTTGAAATGTGGTAAAGTAAAAGTTCCCCAAATAAAAAAAACACCCTTATGAATCACAAACTGAATCAGTGAGATTTTGAATCAAATCAGCTCAACTCACAAATGAATCCATTCCATGTAAATGTGTGAACCGATTCAACCGGTTCACTAAAAAGAATCAGTTTGTTCATGAATCAGACACATATCTTGACATGAGAATTGATTTCTTTAATTTAAAATAACAACTAACATTATATTTTTGTGAAATTTGCTGGACTAAAAAGTGCAATATTATTGAATGTAATAAACTTAAAGTTGCCCAAAATAACAAAATACAGATTCATTACAAACAAACTCACTGAGATTTTGAATCAAATCAGCTCAACTGAAAAATGAATCATTCCTTGTGAACTGATTCAACACATTTACTAGAAAGAATCGGTTTGTTCAGGAATCAGACATAAAATAAGCATGGATTTCTTCAGTCCAACATAACTACTAACACTATATTTGTGTAAATTTAGTGGAATACAAGGTCCAGTATTATGCTTTGAAATGTAGTAAAGTAAAAGCTATTATAGTACAGTAGCAATGAAGGAATATACTAACATGCATTGTAAGCTATTTTGGATAAAAGTTATTCTCTGACATCTGAAAGTGCTCGATCATCATTTACTCATCCTTAACTTGTTAAAACCGTATTTTTAACTGCTTAACATAAAAGAAGATATTTTGAAAAATGTTGGAAACCGGTAACCATTGACTTCCATGGATTTTTACTACAGTGAATGTCAATGATTACCGGTTTCCAACATTCTTCAATAGATTTACTTGTGTTCAACAGAGAAAGAGAAACTCAAACTAGTTCATAACAATATATTTCAGGCGAACTGTCTTTTTAATGTCTTTCTATTTGAGATTTGCATGAACCGAGCGATGCATTTGCAGTACTTTCGAACACTTTCTGACCGCCGTCTCTCTTTTGTGACAGTGGAACTCGCGAGCCAAGAGGGAAAAACTCACAGAGCTCATATTTGAGCATTACAACATCCCCGCTTTCTTCCTGTGCAAAACAGCTGTGCTCACCGCGTATCCAATCAGAGCGCAGCACTCAGGGACGTCAGCCAATCACAATGCAGTTGCTCATGTATTAAAGGCAGGCTGATGATGTCATGATGTTTGTACCTCACCTTAACCTGATCGACTGCAGCTTCGCCAACGGTCGAGCCACGGGCCTGGTGCTGGACAGCGGAGCCACGCACACCACCGCCATCCCAGTGCATGATGGGTACGTCCTGCAGCAAGGTAAACACCTTAGTCATAACCTTGTTATTTTAGTCACGGAAACTACACATATATAAGGAGGATTCTAGAAGTGACATTTGTTTGTACAAACATGAAGGAATTCAGTTAACTTATGAGTGTGTACATATTTATGTGGATCAAACATAAAACAATGACGTTGTCTCGCAAAAAATTGTGTCATTTGAAAAAGCAGCATTTTTTGAGGGTACACTGTTATTATTTATTAATAATAAAATAATAATACCTTACATTGGATCAAAATAAATATTAAAAGTATTGAATTAAAAAGCTTGATTAAACTGAATAAAAATAATACACAGAATTAACAAGTTCTTAATGACTTGAATTCCAGGTTTTGGTCCTGAAATTTAACATATCTGTTTATTTAAGCTGTGAATATTTTAACTAAAAACGTTTTCATACATATAAATTCAACAAGTCATATTAAATTTCCAGATTTCACTTACAAAATATTCAATACCCTTTAAAAATATGATGGATTATACTCAAAAGGTGATTTTGAGTTCATTTAATTTCAGTTCAAATATTCGCTTCCTTAAATTCAGTGGCTCAAATTCGACTGTTAAAATTCGACATGAACTGCAGGAAAAGCAATAGATTGAAGATCGCCAGCAGGGGGAGATGGAATAATGTAAGATTTTTAACCCAGTAAATAGGCGAGAAAAAAGCTAATAAAGGCACAAAAGTAGCATTTATGTTAATATCAATATGCGCAAAACTGGATTATCGCATTAAAGACGTGCGAATAAAGCAGCGTTTCCATCCAACGAGTCAAAGCGAACAAAATCGTCACTTCCTGATTAACTGCCGCCAAATATCAACAGTAAGAAATGAATTTACTGCGGTAAGAGAAACTGCGTCAATCTTCATCTAATTAATGACTTGCGCCTCAGTAGGCAATCCTGACGCCTCAAATACGGTCAAGCTGCGGTCACACTTGACTTTTCCTCCCTTAGACTTCCATTCATACGCACGTGACTGCGTCAGACCGAAAACGCAAGGTCATGCGTCAAGTTTCGCATGTCGCTGCGGTGCAAAGCTCAAGCTTGGTGAACTCTGACCTGTGAAATCGCATCACTTGACTGCGTGAGACCAATCGAGGATCAAAACAGGACCTCTCTGGACAGAAATTTAAAACATGGAGCAATCGCTCGCTTTAATGTCTAATCATCTTGTTTAATCCCGCCTCTTTTCGCAGGGCCGTATAACAGAATTTCGCACACACAAAGCCCAGTGTGACTGTAGCTTCACACTGGGCTTTGTGTGTGCGAAATTCTGTCGTGCTCGCTGCAGAAGTTGGGATTTGCTCAACTTTTCAAGTGCCAAAGGAAGCGTCAGCCAATCAGATCGCTGTATGCAAATACACCAGCTCAGGCAGTAGCCGATTGCTGACTAATTTCATTGGCTGACGCTGCTATGATTATCACGTCAGCCCCAACTTCAAACACGCCCTCTGTCAAGTGTTGACGCTGAAGCCCTGTGTGCATGGGGCGTCAGACACGGAGCACAGACGCTCTTGATTCTGGAGGTCATTAATATAATAACACTAATACTTAAACGCTAAGGTGTTTAAGAATGACCAAAACAACAGTTCAGATGGTTTACAGTGTGCTCAGCCTGCTGGTTTGTCCATTTACACACATTTTGATCATCACATGATCTCTTATAACACAATCACATGACCTTTTTTAATGCGCATACTGAAATTTATACAGTAAAAGTGTTTCCATCGCAGTTTATGCGCATCTTTTCCTATCGAATAAAAAGTTTATCCTACTCAGTTGTGTGCTTAAGTTTTTTTACGCGATTTTTCTAAATTTATGCTCATCACGGCGTTTCCATCAACCGTTTTTTATGCACATAAGAATAGGTGGATGTAAAGCTACTACATAGCTACTGTCTTGGACGTTATAAATAATAAAACGAGTATGAGTAAATGATGTTTTGGACATTTATATTTGCCATTATGTAAAGGAAGCTAGCTGGTGATCGCGTAAACCGCAAACCTTACTCCTCGAATCTTAAGAGGGGATTCAGCGACAGACGATGTTCTGCTCCTTAGAGCATTTGTCTCCTATGCCGGTATCGCCGGTTCGCGCCCTGCTCGGACCAGTGGGGTTACATGCACATAAACCATCTTTCGACTAATATGATGTTACACATTCTCTATCCTTATTAACTCTTTCTTCTATAGACGTAAAGTATTATTATTATTGACTGCTAAAGAATATAAACGTAAGAGAAACAGGAGAGGAAATATTATAATAATACAAAATAGATAAACGTAATTGCCAGGGCTAAGAACAATTAAGATATTAGTTACAAAACCAGAGAAATTTGATGAGAATATGTCACACGAAAGGTATGATTCAGGTATGTTCAGGTATGATTTATGGTTGGGTATGGATGGGGCGTGTAATTTAAAATAATTTAACATAACAGGTTGAGCGCCCCCTGCTGGTCTCACTAACACCACTTCCGGCAACAACCCATGTGGTCTTCCATCCAGGAACTGACCAGGTGCAGCACTGCTTAACTTCAGTGGGTGACCCTGTGAGAGTTGTGGAGAGCTAGCTGCCGGCTATTTGTGCTGGTACAACATGAAGGAATTAAGTTAGCTTGGGAGTTATTATTAATTTAAGTGGATTGAACATATAATTATTTAGTTGTTGTGTTTTAGCAACTAGCAGAAATGGTGAGCAGGAGGAGTCTGTTAGGTTGTAATAACTCTCCCTAAAAACTTTTCCCCGTCTTTCTGAATGAAATGCCTACTTTACTACATCCAATCAGCTTGCAGCAGGAAAAAACAAGCCACGCCCACTGTTTGCTCATTTAATATTCTGCTTCTTTATGAACTGTCACACAATATGACGCACACACAAAAAACAGCCTCAGCTTCTGGTTCATGCGGACTTTAAAGTTGTAATTTTTGAAACATAATAAAAGTTGTATGTAGAAGATGTGAAATGTTCTAGAATCCTCCATACACACACACACACACACACACACACACACACACACACTGTGGGTCTGTGCTTTTTGTGTGTTCAGGGATCGTGAAGTCGCCTCTGGCCGGGGACTTCATCAGCATGCAGTGTCGAGAGTTGTTTCAGGAGATGAACATTGACACAGTTCCTCCATACATGATCGCATCAAAGGTAGTGTGTGTCCTGTCATTGTGTCTGTGTGTGTTTGAATTCTGAAAGTGTGTGTGTGTGTTTATCAGGAGCCCGTGAGGGAAGGAGCTCCGCCGCTGTGGACCAAGAAAGACAAACTGCCTCCGGTCAGCAAGTCGTGGCACACATTTATGTGTAATGTAAGAGTCCAGAACACTGTGTGTGTGTGTGTGCGTGTGTGTGTGCGTGTGTGTGTCTTGCTGTGACAGTGGATTTAACTCTTTCAGGAGGTGATTCAGGACTTCCAGGCGTCTGTGCTGCAGGTGTCTGACTCTCCGTATGATGAACAGTGAGTGAAACACACACACACACACACACACACACACACACACGCACACACACACACGCACACACGCACACGCACACACGCACACACACGCACACACACACACACACACAAATAGTTTGCCCTCCTGTGAAATTTTTTTCTTTTGCAAATATTTCTTAAGAGCTATTTAACAGAGAGGTGATCTGGCGACACTTTACTTGAAGGGGTGTTCATAAGACTGTCATTAAACCCTTATGATCATGACATGACACATGAATGACGTCATGAATGTAAAGAAGTTTTAATGCATGCTTATAACAGCTGTCATCATGTGTCATTCGCTCACTTACCAGCTGTTATAAGCCTGCATTAAAACTCATTTACATTCATGACGTCATTCATGTGTCATGTCATGATCATAAAGGTTTAATGACAGTGTTGGTGGTTCATTCAGCTGTGGCAACCCCTGATGAACAAAGGGACTAAGTCAAAGGAAAATGACTGACTGAATGAATGACTGTGTTTCCTTGTTCTGAACAAAACAAAAAGTTCCCTTGCTTTGTTAAACAGCACTTGGGAAATGTATAAAAACTATTAAAAATTCACAGGAAAGCTAATAATATTGACCCTAAATGTGTGTGTGTGTGTGTGTGTGTGTGTGTGTGTGTGTGTGTGTGTGTGTGTGTGTGTTTGTTTAGGGTGGCTGCGCAGATGCCAACGGTGCATTATGAAATGCCGAGCGGATACAGCACAGATTTTGGAGCGGAGCGTTTGCGGATACCGGAGGGTCTGTTTGATCCATCTAATGTGAAGGTGAAATATAGACCAGCGTCTGCTCATCTGCTCTTATCAGGGACCAAACCAAACCAAAAACCCAACCAAACCAACCAACCAACCAACCCAAACCAAACCACCAAAAACCAAGCAAACCAACCCAAACCACCAACCAACCAGCCAATCAACCATACCAACAACCCAACCCAACTAAACCAATCAACCAACGAAAACCAAACAATCAACCAAACCAAACAACAATCCAACCCAACTAAACCAATCAACCAACCAACCAACCAACCAAACCAAACCAAACTAAACCAACAACCCAACCCAACTAAACCAATCAACCAACTGAACTAATCAACCAACCAAACCAAACCAAAAAAAAATCAAACCAACAACTCAACCAAACCAACCAACAACCCAACCAATCAATTAATCAATCAACCATCCAACCAAACCAAAACAACCCAACTCAACCAAACCAATTAACCAACCAACCAACCAACCACCAAACCAACCAATAACCCAACCAAACCAAAAAATAGACCCCACCCAACCCAACTCAACCAAATCAATCAACCAACTAAACTAAACTAAACTAAACCAACTCAAACCAACCAACAACTCAACCAAACCAAACCAAAACCACCAACCCAATAAATCAACCAACCCACACCAACCAAGTTAGTAATTAGTAGTGAGGGGTTACCCAATCATGAAAAAAATAAAAGAATCTGAAGACACAATGATATTGGATTTCCGGAATTCTGGTGGTGAATTGCTTAATATTTGCACAGCTTTCCAATTAGAGCAACTGGAATCACAAATGTTGAAAGTCACAGATGAGAATGAAGAGTGAGAGAGAGAGAGAGAGAGAGAGAGAGAGAGAGAGTGTGTTTGTGATGCTGATATGCGTGCTGTCTGTGTGTTCTCAGGGATTGTCTGGTAACACCATGCTGGGTGTCGGACACGTGGTCACCACCAGCATCGGCATGTGTGACATCGATATCAGACCGGTAGGAGAGAGAAAAAAAACTCCAATAGATAATAGATGATGTGAAGAGACTTTGTTAGTGTTTCATATTGATGTTTGTGTGTAGGGTCTGTACGGCAGTGTGATCGTGACAGGAGGAAACACACTTCTGCAGGGCTTTACAGAAAGACTCAACAGAGAACTGTCTCAAAAAGCACCACCGGTGAGTTCCTGATCTCTGTCTGATCATAATCTCAGTCTGATTTATCTCAAACTAATCTCAAACTGAACTCAATCTGATCTCTGTCTGACATTCAATTTGAACTTTATCTGATCTCTGAATTTATTCTGATCTCTGTCTGATCAAAATGTGATCTTGATCTGATTTCAGTCTGAACTCAATATGACCTTCAATTTGAATTTAATCTGATCTCTGTCTGATCTCAATATAAATGTATTCGGATATCCTTCTGATCTCAATTTAAAGTTAATCTGATTTCTGTCTGATCGCAATCTGATCTCAATCTAAAATTAATCTGATATCTGTCTGATCACAATCTGAACTACAATGTGATCTCTGTTTGATGTCAATCTAGATGTATTCTGATCTAATTCCAAAATCAATCTGAGCTCAGTCAGATCATTTAATCTTTGTCTGATCTCCGCCTGATCGACATGTCAGTCCAATCTCTGTATAATCTTAATTACAAATAAATTTTAGCTTTGTCTGATTGCTGCCTATTTTTAACCTGATCACAATCTGATCCCAATCAAAACTCAATTTGATTTTTATCTGACCTCAATTTGAATTTAATCTGATCAGTCTGAATTTATTCTGATCTCAATCTAAACTCAATGTGATTTCCATCTAAACTCAATATGATCTATGTCTGACCTCAATCTTAAATTAATCTGATATCTGTGTGATCTCAATTTGAACTTTTTGAACTAAATCCAAACTCTGTCGGACCATTTGATTTTGATCTGATCTCTGACATCTGAGCTCAGTGTGTTCTCGGTCTAAATTCAATTTGATCTAAATCTGAATTCTGTCTGATTGCTGTCTGTCTTCAGTCTGATCTTATTCTCAACTTAACCCCTAATGTCCATCTGTGTCTGCAGAGCATGAGACTGAAACTCATCGCCTGTAACAGCTCCATAGAGAGGAGATTCAGCTCCTGGATTGGAGGATCTATTCTAGCTTCATTGGTGAGATTTGAAGTGCAAGTCAGGTTTTGATACGCAACATCGTGCAATGGAACATTTTTATCTCGCAACTATGACTATTCTTCTTAGATTTGCAATTACCTATTTTAATTTTGTATTCTGTGATTTAAAAACAAGCTTCCATGACATTAGTTTATAGTTCTCCAGTGCCATAATACATTTGAACTTGAGTCTGAACTCAATCGGATCAAAATCCAATTGCTGTCTGATATTAATCTCAACTCTGTCTGATCTCAATTTAAGCTCAGTCTGATCTCACTTTCAACTCAGTTTGCTCTGTTTAGTCTCAGTCTGACCTGTCTGATCTCTATTTAAAGTCTATTTAATCTCTGTCAGGTCTTAATCTAAAAATTATCTGATCTTAATTTGAACTCAATCTGATCTCAATTTAAATTTAGTCTCATCTCAGTTTGAACTCAATCTGATCTCTGTCTGGTTTTAATATGAACTCAATCTGATCTCTGTCTAGCCTCAATATGAACTCAATGTGATCTCTGTCTGGTTTCAATTGGACCTTAATCTGATCTCTGTCTGGTGTCAATTTGAACTCAATCTGATCTCTGTCTGGTGTCAATTTGAACTCAATCTATTTTTCTTTCTGATATCAATATAAGCTCAGTCTCATCTCAATTTGAACTTAATCTGATTTGTCTGATCTTAAATGAAACTTGAGCTGATCTCTGTCTGATCTCAATTTGAATCTTATCTCCATCTGACCTCCGCCTGGTCTCAATCTGAACTAGATCTGATCTGAATTTAACTCTATCTCATCTCAATTGGAATTCAATCTGATCTGTCTGATCTCAATTTGATTTCGATTGGATCTTTGTCTAGTTTTAATCTAAAATTGATCAGATCTCAATTTGAACTCAATCTGATCTCAATTTAAATTTAGTCCCATCTCAGTTTGAACTCAATCTGATCTCTGTCTGGTCTCAATATGAACTCAATCTTATCTCTGTCTGGTGTCAATTTGAACCCAATCTTTTCTCTTTCTGATCTCAATTTAAATTTAGTCTCATCTCAGTTTGAACTCAATCTGATCTCTGTCTGGCCCCAACATGAACTCAATCTGATCTCTGTCTGGTTTCAATATGAACTCAATCTTTTTTCTTTTTGATCTCAATATAAGCTCAGTCTCATCTCAATTTGAACTTAATCTGATTTGCTTGATCTTAAACTGAACTTGATCTAATCTCTGTCTGATCTCAATTTGAACTCAATCTGATCTCCGCCTGGTCTCAATCTGAACTCGATCTGATCTGAATTTTTAACTCCTCTCAATTAGAACTCAATCTGACCTAGTCTTAATTTAACCTAAATCTGATGCCAGTCAGGTCTCAATCTGATCTCTTTCTGGTCTCAATATGACCTCGATGTGCTTCTCAATATAAACTCAGTCTGATCCAATTTGAACTTGATCTGATCTCAATCTGAAACAGCAGATACTCTGAGATGCACAGAACAAACAGACTCACACACATCTACAGATTGAGAGTTAAGCGGATCTGCATTGACCTGAGCTGTGATCATCCACAGGGAACCTTCCAGCAGATGTGGATCTCGAAGCAGGAGTATGATGAGGGTGGAAAACAGAGTGTGGAAAGGAAATGCCCCTAAACCCACACACATTAACACACACACACACACACACACACACAACCAAACAAAAACGCATGCGGTCTGTGGAATGGTATGCCCTTCACCCTGAACTGCTGAATTATGTTTGTAAACAAACTACACATCTTTACAGTAACTCCGTGTCGCTTGCTCTGTCAGATACCCAATAAACTCAGAAATGTCCCAGTGTGTTCAGGACACTTCATTCATGCTGAGAAATGAGAAACCACTAAATCTAAAGTCATCTCTGGCTGATCAATCGTTGTTTATTTTAATCAATAAATTGATTAATAATTCAGTAAAATCTTAATAACTGACTTATAGTAATATCTGGCAATTTAAAGAATATTAAGATCATGTATATCCTAAATTGCAATAAAGTATACTTGCGCGCACGCACACACACACACACACACACACACACACACACACACACACACACACACATACACACACACACACACATATTAGATGTATACAAATACACATAGCCTACATAGTAGGGCTGCACAATATATCGTTTCAGCATCGATTTCACAATGTAATCATTCGCAATAGTCTCATCGCGAGTATATGCAATGTTGAGTCAATGTTGATGCAAAGTATTTTTTGAGGCCTGTGACTGTTAACGGTGCATTCACACGGGGCTTCAGCGTCAATGCTTGACCGAGGGCATGTCTGAAGTTGAAATGAAATTAGTCAGCAATCGGCTAGATGGGGTATTTTTGGGGTAGTTGGTTGATAAAGCAATCTGATTGGCTGATGCTTCAGTTGGCGCCTAAATTGAGAAATTCCCATCTTCTGCAGCGAGCAACGCCACTAAAGCAGTGCCGGCAGATCCACAATTCAGTTAGGCAATGCCTGACGTCACCCATTCAAAGTGAATGGGAAGCATTGACACTGATGCCCCTTGTGAATGTGGCGTAGAGGGTTTAAAAGTATTCAGGCCTTAGAAATTGTACCGTTTAAAACTTAGAAAAATTAATAACGATTGAATTGTTTATAAAACGAAGACTATGCAGCATTATTTTACACTTGATTATTCAGTTACTTTACACCTGAATTCAGATTGACTCATCGGTAAACAATAAAATAATGTTTATTTAATTTGTATCTTTTTTATTGAAATTATCTACGCTTGTAGATTGTTTCTTATATTTTATGCATATGTACTCCCCTACAAAATCATCCCAATCAATCCAAGATGATACTTTTTTTTTTTTCAAATAGTTATACAACTCATCTAGTGAAAATGTATTCATATCACAATATACAGATGAAGTCAGAATTATTAGCCTCCCTTTTTAATTTTTTTCTTTTTTAAATATTTCCCAAATGATGTTGAACAATTCCCAATCCCAATTTTCACAGTATGTCTGATAATATTGTTTCTTCTGGAGAAAGTCTTATGTTATTTTGGCTAGAATAAAAGCAGTTTTTAATTATTTAAACACCATTTTAAGGTCAATATTATTAGCCCCTTTAAGGTATATATTTTTTTCGATAGTCTCCAGAACAAACCATCATTATACAATAACTTGCCTGATTACCCTAACCTGCCTAGTTAACCTAATTACCCTAGTGAAGCCTTTAAATGTCACTTTAAGCTGTATAGAAGTGTCTTGAAGAATATCTAGTCTAATATTATTTACTGTCATCATGACAAAGAGGAAATAAATCAGTTATTAGAGATGAGTTATTAAAACTATTATGGTTAGAAATGTGTTGAAGAAATCTGCTCTCTGTTAAACAGAAATTGAGGAAAAAAATCGACACGGGGGCTAATAAATCAGGGGGCTAATAATTCAACTGTATTTTGCAGAATAAAAAAATATCGCAATGTCAGAGTTTTCCAATATCGTGCAGCCCTACTACATAGTATATAAACAATTGTTGAATGACATTTTAGTGAAATTATTTTTTAATATATATATTGAGTTATTAGAATTATTAGACCTGTAATTTTTTTAATGACTTTTTCAGATATTTCCCAAGTGCTGTTTAACAGAGAACGAAAAGTTTTCACTGTGTTTCCTATTATAGTTTCTTTCTGGAGAAAAACTTATTTCTTTTAGTTTGACTGGAATAAAATATCAATATAATATATATAAAATAGAGGATAAGTTGGTGGTTCATTCCGCTGTGGCGACCCCAGATTAATAAAGGGACTAAGCTGAAAAGAAAATGTATGAATAATTTACTGTAGAATAATATTCACTCATTCATTTTAATTCGGATTAGTCCCTTTATTAATCAGGGGTCGCCACAGTGGAATGAACTGCCAACTATCCCAGCATATGTTTTACACAGCGGATGCCCTTCCAGCTGCAACCCAGGAACACCCCTACACACTCATTCACACACACACTCATACACTACAGCCAGTTTACTTCATCAATTCCCCTATAGTGCATGTGTTTGGACTGTGGGGGAAACCAGAGCACCCGGAGGAAACCCACGCCAACAAGGGGAGAACATGCAAACTCCACACAGAAATGCCAATGGACCCAGCCGGGACTCAAACCATCGACCTTCTTGCTGTTAGGTCACAGTGCTAACCACTGAGCCATTGTTTCGCCCCTATAATATAATATAATATAATATAATATAATATAATATAATATAATATAATATTTTTAGCCCCCTTATAATGTTTTATTGTTTACTCCAACACTAAATCCAACACTCACAGTAAACACAGTAATTATTACACCAAGTAATATTCTTATTATTTATTAAATTAACCATTAAATAGTATTTTATTAATGTCTACCTCTACCCCCACCCCAAACTCTACACCTCTCCCTCACAGTAATGTAAAAATATTAATTATTATTGCTGTACAGCGTCACAATAGTGATGCTATATTGATGCGAGTATCCGCAGCTGTATCTCTTCTAGACGTTACTATAAATACGCCAGATGAAGGTTGGCTGCCATGGTATGGAATAAAATCACTGTCATTAATATTTCGTGCATAAATAAAATTCACGCATCCGTAATTATAAAATCGTAAAGGAAAAGGAGCGTACTCGTAATTTTACGAGGCTACAATTAAAAAATCTGCGATTAGAACAGACACAGATACGACATTTTGTTTTTCTGTTTGTTTATGACTGATACATTTACGATCGGTGTACTTTACAAACACGAATTACAGTTTCTCTACGGACACGAAGTTCTGATTACGAGTACGAATCAAACAGCGAGACTTCACTGTCAAAATTACGTCACCGCTTCCACAGGCATTAATAAACAAGCGAGAGTCATCGATCATAACGGCGCGCCTGCTGGACGTTCGAGCTTACACACACCGTTTCAGATAAGATTTCTGTTATTCCCTCTTTGAGAAATGTCCGTCATGAGCTGTAATAAAGGTTGAGACTCAATGAGGTCCTATTTCGCTGTGTTTCTTGGACATTTTACTGAATCAAAATTAAGAACGGGCCGAGGATAGAGAGCTAGCATAATGTCAGTTAACGTTACTGGCAGCGAGCGCAGAGTCTCTCAGTGAATCACTGAACAGTGTTCAACTATAACAGGACATCTGTTGATCAAGTCACCTTTTTTAAAGCCAGATCGAATATTGATTTATTATGTAATGAAGATATCAGCAAAAGGCAGTTTAAATAATTGAGGGTTTGTGCTCACCAGAAGTTTGTAACGTTAAACATATTTATGAGACTATGAATCAAAATAAATAAATGTTAAATAGGTGACCCCGGACCACAAAAGCAGACCTGTATGTCATCTGAAAGCTGAATAATTAAGCCCCTCATTGATGTATGGAGAGGAGATGACATGATCAGATATATATTTTTATATTATATTTAAATTTGTACAAAGTAAGGTATTAGTAACTATTGATATAAATGTTTGTTATGTTAATTGTTATTATCTGTTTGTTATATTACTTGATTAAACTGTTAGTTACATTATATTGTATTACTATAATTAATAAACTATTACCATAAACATTTATATTACCATTTAGCCTTATACTATTCTGTGTGTTTCTCTCTTTCCGTGTGTGTTTGTTCTATATTGGTGATTGTTTAATTACCACATTATATTTTGCTTATTCTGGTTTATTTAAAGTTAATTAATTGATAAGAGTAAAACTTTTCTTTGATTTATCTACCTATACTGGATAAATCTGTCTAATTTAATTTGTGTTCTCTGGTGATCTTAGAGTATTTGAGAGTTATTTAAACAGTTAAAATAGGTGACTTAATCAACATATGTCATGTTATAGTTAAGAGATTCACTGAGAAACTCTGCGCTCGCTGCCTGTAACGTTAACTCACATTATGCTAGCTCTCTATCCTCGGCCCGTTCTTAATTTTGATTCAGTAAAATGTCCAAGAAACACAGCGAAATAGGACCTCATTAAGTCTCAACCTTTATTACAGCTCATGACGGACATTTCTCAAAGAGGGAATAACAGAAATCTTATCTGAGACGGTGTGTGTAAGCTCGAACGTCCAGCAGGCGCGCCGTTATGATCGATGACTCTCGCTTGTTTATTAATGCCTGTGGAAGTGGTGACGTAATTTTGACAGCGAAGTCTCGCTGTTTGATTCGTACTCGTAATCAGAACTTCGTGTCCGTGGAGAAACTGTAATTCGTGTTTGTAAAGTACACCCATCGTAAATTTATCAGTCATAAACAAACAGAAAAACAAAATGTCGTATCTGTGTCTGTTCTAATCGCAGATTTTGAAATTGTACCCTCGTAAAATTACGAGTACGCTCCTTTTTCCTTTACGATTTTATAATTACGGATGCGTGAATTTTATTTACGCACGAAATATTAATGACAGTGATTTTATTCCATACCATGGTAAATGTTCTAAGGACAGACGTCAGCGCGTCCGAGGCGGCGTCATGGTCGCGAGCGCCCTTGATCTGACGGCCGCGCGATGACGTCACGGGAGATAATTGACGTTTAAATGCGAGATCAACGGACAAACGGAGCGGATTCGACGCGCGCACTCACGGTAAGCACAACTCACGGTGACTTTATTCACGTTTTACAGGGCTTCGATTCACATTTAAGATTCAAGACCATTATAAATGACGTTTCAGACTGGGCTAAATGCTAATGATTTTATTCTGATGTTACTTGCCTCGTCGAAAATATTGAAATGAGCTATTTCTCAGCCACATATTTCAGATGTGTCAAAACAAGCAAACTAGTTTTATAAATAAATAATAATAAATAAAATCAACATTACTTTTCTTCTTTAAAAAACTGACAAGCTTTAAAAACTAAATTGAACTAATTATGTGTTGTATGGACAACAGTTTGTTTGGGTCAGTGTCCTCACCAGATGGTCTATAAATGCATGCAGAACATTGAAACAAATTCTATTGCAAGGAGGATAATTAATATATATTGGTAAATAAATAGAGTTTTGATAAAGGTTTTATTGAGTTGTATTGTTGGAGATTTGATGAATGTTGGCCCGCGTTGCTTTTCATTGAAAAGAAATGTAAGACTTTTTAAAAATGACTTAAGACCTACAAGACAATATTTCAGTGAATTTAAGACTTTTAAGCCTGACAATTTATTTATTTAGAAAATGTAAGTAACTTCAAGACTCTAAGACCCTGCTTTAATATAAGAAATTAATTACAATATAATATTAAAAGCATTAATCTTCATCTTAACAATTAAATCACAATAGACACGTTCCTCGAGTGACACCAGAGAACAGCCAAATAAAAAATAGACATAATGTACAGTTGAAGTCAGAATTATTAGCCCTCCAGTTTATTTTTTCACCAATTTCTGTTTAACGGAGAGCAGATTTCTTCAACACATTTCTAATCATAATAGTGTTAATAACTCATCTCTAATAACTGATTTATTTTCTCTTTGTCATGATGACAGTAAATAATATTAGACTAGATATTCTTCAAGACACTTCTATACAGCTTAAAGTGACATTTAAAGGATTAACTAGGTTAATTAGGTTAACTAGGCAGGTTAGGGGAATTAGGCAAGTTATTGTATAACGATGGTTTGTTCTGCAGACTATCGAAAAAATATATAGCTTAAAGGGGCTAATAATATTGACCTTAAAATGGTGTTTAAGAAATTAAAAACTGCTTTTATTCTAGCAGAAATAAAACAAATCAGACTTTCTCCAGAAGAAAAAATATTATCAGACATACTGTGAACATTTCCTGAATCTGTTCAACATCATTAGGGAAATATTTGAAAATGAAAAAAAATTAAAAGGGGGGCTAATAATTCTGACTTTAACTATATATATATATATATATATATATACATAATCTCATAATATCTCTTTTAATTAGCAATGTTTTAATATTATATAATCAATATTAGAATTGTAATTATTTTAGACTGCCTATTAATAAATGCCTTGGAAAAGATCACTAGTTTACACTGCATCCATATAGAATGTTTGGCCTGTATAATGGTTAAAACATATATTGATATACAGTTAAAATCAGAATCAAACCCCCTACTTTTCACACTATGTCTGATAATATTTTTTCTTCTGGAGAAAGTCTTATTTGTTTTATTTCGGCTAGAATAAAAGCAGTTTTTAATTTATTAAACACCATTTTAAGGTCAATATTATTAGCCCATTTAAGCTATATATTTTTTCAATAGTCTACAGAACAAACCATCATTATACAATAACTTGCCTAATTACCCTAACCTGCCTAGTTAACCTAATTAACCTAGTTAATCCTTTAAATGTCACTTTAAGCTGTATAGAAGTGTCTTGAAGAATATCTAGTCTAATATTATTTACTGTCATCATGACAAAGAGAAAATAAATCAGTTATTAGAGATGAGTTATTAACACTATTATGATTAGAAATGTGTTGAAGAAATCTGCTCTCCGTTAAACAGAAATTGGGGGAAAAAATAAATAGGGTGGCTACTAATTCAAGGGGGCGAATAATTCTGACTTCAACAGTGTATATATTTTAAAAATGAGTAGGTCATTAAAATAAAATAATTGACTTGTTAATAAGGCGATCGTGCTACCAACTGCGCCACCGCGACGCCCTACTTTGGGCATCTCTGATCTAAATAGAAGTATACAAATGCTGGGTCATTAATAAAATTAAACCCAAATTGGGTAAAATATATGGACTATCCCAAACAATGGGTTAAATTTGGTCCTATTGATTTATAATTAAAATTTAAAATGAACCCATGGTGGCGCAGTGGGTAGCACGATCGCCTCACAGCAAGAAGGTCACTGATTCGAGCCTCGGCTGGGTTAGTTGGTGTTTCTGTGTGGAGTTTGCATGTTCTCCCTGTGTTGGCGTGGGTTTCCTCTGGGTGCTCCGGTTTCCCCCACAGTCCAAACACATGCGCTATAGGGGAATTGGGTAAGCTAAATTGTCCGTAGTGTATGAGTGTGAATGAGTGTGTATGGGTGTTTCCCCGTGATTGGTTGCAGCTGGAAGGGCATCCGCTGTGTAAAACATATGCTGGATAAGTTGGCGGTTCATTCCGCTGTGGTGACCCCTGATTAATAAAGGAACTAAGCTATGAATTAATAATTTACAATTCAAAAAATGTACCCAGGAGTTGGGTCAGTCCCTATTATATGCTAAAACACTTAAGCAAATGCATTTGGTTTGTCCAGTGTAATTGTGATGTCCATGAATAAATAAATAAATAAACACCCAGAATTGGGTTGAAGTAACCCAGCATTTTTAGTGTTCTGATTATTCTGTGTGTTAAAACAGGAAGTTGATCATATTGCGCAATTCCTGCGATCTGATTGGATGGGTCTGACACTGTGCTGCTGGCTGAAGGACGGCCATCCCAAAAATCACCATCAACCCTCATCAGCATTCACTCCGTATTCTGTGACTCCGCCCATTCGGCTCGCTGTGCTTTTAGATACGCCTCCTGTTGCTCCCGGAAACCCTCGATCGCAGTGGAGTCCGACACACCTGTCTCCTAACCTACAGGTGTGTGCGTCAGGCGTCCGAGTGTATCGCGGACATGTGGAGCAGAGCAGTGATGCGGCCCGGGCTGCGGTCGGCATATCAACAGGCCTCCATATATGGGAGGTGAAGTGGGAGGGGCAACAAAGAGGAAGCCACGCCCTCCTGGGAGTGTCCACTCATAAATCCCCCCTGCAGGCGTCCGGATATAAAGCACTGATAGGTGGAGACTCATGCTCCTGGGGCTGGGAGCTCTCAACCAATCAGCTGTGGCATGATGGGAAGGAGGGGAGGAGTTACCCAGGAGGCGGAGCCACAGGTGTTTTGAGCGTGCCAGATCGTGTGTTATTGGTGGTGGATGCAGATGCGGGGACGCTGGGATATGTGGCGGACAACTGCTATTTGGGCGTGGCCTTCCAGGACCTGCCCAAAGGGGTGGAGCTTTTCCCTGCAGTGAGCTGCGTTTGGGGTGGAGCTGAGATTTGCATACGCTATCTGTGCGGCACCACACGTGAGTCTGAGCTTTACTAACAGTGCATACTTACTAGTGTGCATCTCACTGACTACACAGGCAACATGCTGAATATTCAGACAGCTGCACGTGGAAACAAACACTAAACAAACATTCCTGCTACCTTGAATTTTTAAGTTGAATCAAATTAACTTTTCTAGATATCTACAGTAACTTACATCCAACACAGGCTCATTGTGAAAACGTAGCCCTGCAGACGTTTCTGGAGACAGCGAATTACGTAGCCGAAGGTACGCATGGCTGCATTTCATTTCTTTAAACGAACTCTACGGGGCGGTGTGACGCCGTTCCTTTTCGCGCTTACCAGCTGACCGCTTACCTCCGTATGGACGGCATTCCGGCTGCAACCAGTTTGTTTCGTTAGCATGCCGCGTACGTCGGCGGATTTGAGATGCAGAGAGGAGTTGACCACGAAGACGGGGGTTCGAGTCCGGTGAAGAGCGGTTCCAGAAAGCAGGTGAAACAGAATCCAAAATATAAAACAAACAAGTGAATAGCAGGGTGAGGACGTGGTAAAATCCGAAAACGTGGTAAAAAAAAAAAATCAGACGAGGGCTTTTATTCTTTTGGATTGCTTTTGAAACGTGTTGGTTGGGTTTAGGGAAGTGGGTGGGCGGGTCAATCGATAAAACTGGTTGGGTTTAGGGAAGGAGGAGGGTGGGTCAGCTGATCGTTCGCTCAGTCAGTCAGAAAGTCTGTCTAAAAGTGAGTCGACAGCGGCCTCTGGTGGGTTTACGTGAGAACAGCAGGCGCAAATGGCACCCGCGAGGGAAATTTGAGATCTCGAAAAGCGTACACGGCGACCTCTGGTGAAATCGCGAAAACAAAAACTGCAGAAAAACGTGCCGCCGGGACGTATTTCGCGGTCTACAGAAACGACCGTGGAGGTACGTTTTCAGAATGAGCCTGGGTTGCTTACATCAATCAAACAGAGTAAAATATTAAGATAAACTTTGTATATCTTTAATTATTAAAATTTACTGATTAAATAATTAGAATAAAGCAGGGGTCGGGATCCTTATTTCAGCAAAGAGCCATTTCAGATTTTTTTATTAATCAAATGCATTTTTTTAAAGAGCCATTGGGGGGGGGGGGGGGGGGGGGGGTGTAAATAACAAAACCTCTTTTTAAATATATATTTTGTTAATTTATTTATAAACAAAACCTTCATTTATGTCCATGAACAACTCAAAAATAATAGAATTTTTATAGAATATTATTTTCTTTTGCTCTCGCCACTCATAAATGAATTAGAGTCACAATTCAAGTTAAACCACAGCGCCACACATGAGCATTAGTTGAAATGTCCATTTATTGTCAACTGAGTTTTTATTTATTTTGCTGTAAAAATGTGATATAAAGGGAATTTTAATTGTATTTTCAATAGGAAACTGATTTCTAGTCACAGCTTTAAACTTTAAAATATTACTGAAGAGAGACAGCTGGAGAGCCACATGTTTGTGGTGAAAGAGCCACATGTGGCCCCCGAGCCTTAGGTTCCCCACCCCTGGATTAAAGCAAAATAAAAATATTTGTTGTCTTCACTTTTTGTGATTATTTTATCAGTGTAGAAATTCATTGATCAGGGTGTGTTTGTGTACAGTTAAAGTCAGATTTATTAGCCCCCCTGTTGATTTTTTCCCCAATTTCTGTTTAACAGAGAGCAGATTTCTTCAACACATTTCTAATCATAATAGTGTTAATAACTCATCTCTAATAACTGATTTATTTTCTCTTTGTCATGATGACAGTAAATAATATTAGACTAGATATTCTTCAAGACACTTCTATACAGCTTAAAGTGACATTTAAAGGCTTAACTAGGTTAATTAGGTTAACTAGGCAGGTTAGGGTAATTAGGCGAGTTATTGTATAATGATGGTTTGTTCTGTAGACTATTGAAAAAATATATAGCTTAAAGGGGCTAATAATATTGACCTTAAAATGGTGTTTAAGAAATTAAAAACTGCTTTTATTCAAGCTGAAATAAAACAAATAAGACTTTCTCCAGAAGAAAATATATTATCAGACATACTGTGAAAATTTCCTGAATCTGTTAAACATCATTTAGGAAATATTTAAAAAAGAAAAACAAATTCAAGGGGGGCTAATAATTCTGACTAACTGTATGTGTGTGTGTTCCTCAGGTGACGTACCTGCTCTTCAGGCTCTCAGTCGTCTCTCTGCACGTAGGGCTCTCAGACTCCACGGGCCCCAAAACCACACACGCTCCTTGCCTTCAGCTCTACAGCGCCTCCTGCAGGACACACACACACCACAAGAACACATCTAAACACACACAAACTCAAATGTTATCGGTCAGTCATATGCGCAATATGATCTGCAGTGAAATACTTGCACAAACAATAACAATGACATGATTAATAATAATACAATCTAAATTGTGGAGAATTGAAGTTAGGAAAAAAAAAGCTAATTTAAACTAGTTAAAGACTTTCAATATAGATGGCAGCTCCCTGCTGAAAAATCCAGCTTAAACCAGCCTAGGCTGGTTGGCTGGTTTTAGCTGGTCGACCAGCCTGGTTTTAGAGGGGTTTTGGCCATTTCCAGGCTGGTTTTAGCTGGTCAGGCTGGAAAATGACCAGCTAAAACCAGCTTGATCAGCCTAGGCTGGTTTAAGCAGTTTTTTTCGGCAGAATAAAAGTACAAAGTGTAAAAATAAATAAATAAAAGAGCTGTCTGTACAAACAGAAACACGGAAGTGTTTCTGACAAAGTGCATAAGAGAGGAAGGAGTGTGGTGGTTTGTCAAGCCCACTCAGCAGTATGGAGTTCACTATAACTACACAGTATATGCCCAGGGTGTGTGCGAATGAGCAGAAATGTCTACTCCCTCATGCTTTACCTCATTTACCGCAGTTTTACCAGGACCAGAGCGGGACCACTTAGGAATTTCTGCGTTTATTATTGCCATTATCATCAATCAGTGTTACTCTTGAAAGTAATGCATTACAATGTTGAATTACTCTCAGATAAAGTAACTTGTTACCGGGTTACTTTTTATGGTCAGTAATGCATTACATCTGACTTTTTTTTTTATCTCTTTCAGAACTTGCAGGGTTTTTTTTGTCTTGTTTACTTTTTATACAGTAGCTCGGCTATTAACAACACACTGTATCACCTTCATTTCCCTTTAAAACACATCAAAATAATCATTTAGGACAGTGTTATCTTCTGAGCCCAGAGCTCTACATGCTGTATATACGGGTTAATGAACATTTAAAGAGATGTGTTTGCTACTCTTGTATTTTCAGTCTTATTAGTGCAGTAATCAGTGTGTATTGAGACTATAATCCACTTTTGCTTTTCTTCATGTGTCCAGAATAATGAAAATGGCAGAAAATGTAAGCCAGAGCCATCTTGGTTGGTCTGTTTCTGCATTCTCTCATTGATGTACGTTAATTTTAATTCAGTAATTTATTTTTTTAAGCTAAATCAATTCAACTAAAAAAAGCACATTTTTACATAGTAACTCAAATATTATTAGTTCCCTACTGAAAAATCCACCTTAAACCAGCCTAGGCTGGTTGGCTGGTTTTAGAGGGGTTTTGGCCATTTCCAGCCTGGTCTTAGCTGGTCAGGCTGGGAGATGACCAGCTAAAACCAGCTTGACCAGCCTAGGCAGGCTGGGAGCCCAGCCAAAACCAGCTATGTCCAGCTTAAACCAGGCTGGTCAGGCTGGTTTTTAGCTGGATTTAGCTGGTAATTTTCCAGCCTGACCAGCTAAGACCAGGCTGGAAATAACTGGAAACCAGACTGGAAATGGCCAAAACCCCTCTAAAACCAGGCTGGTCAACCAGCTAAAACCAGCCAACCAGCATAGGCTGGTTTAAGCTGGATTTTTCAGCAGGGTTAACATTTTAAATAATGCATTACGTTACTGGTTACTTAGAAAAGTCATATAATTACCTGTAATGTGTACCCCCCAACACTATTATTATTCAGCTGCTTTTCTTGTTCAGAGTAAGTCGCACTTTAAGAGCTCATGAAAACCTCATCAAAATTTGCAGATACATCAGAAGTGGTGAAATTTGATATCTGATATGGGTTTCAGAACTCTGTAATGTCAAAAACGGCTCAATAGCGCCACCTATGCACTTTTAATAAAGTGCATACTGCAGGGGTCACCAATCTCGGTCCAGGAGGGCCGGTGTTTCAGCAGGGTTTAGCTCCAACTTGCCTCAGCACAGCTGCCTGGGTATTTTAAATACACCTAGTAAGACCTTGATTAGCTTGTTCAGGTGTGTTTGATTAGGGTCTGCAGGACACCGGCCCTCCAGGAACAAGTTTGGTGACCCCTGGTGTAGTGTTTCATGTCCACACACAAAAAAAGGAGAGATACATGGAGCGATAGAGCGATAAACAGTATCTTAGAGCAAGATCTGAAGCATAAATGTCATTCATTTATTATTTATTTACGCTAAACACGCTTTCTTTCTATTTCAGATGTATTTTTACATATTTAATGTCATTAATTTATCTCATTTATTTCCTGTTGTAATATGTTTGCAGATGTGTTCGCGATGTTGTTTTGTGGTTTGTAATCTATTGAACTTTCACCAATGCTGCTGCATTTGATCAAAAATGTGGTCAAAATCATTTCGGATTATCATCAATGTTGAAAAGTGTTGCGCTGCTTCATATTTTGATGGAAAATCGACTTTTTTTGGTTATAAATGTCTTTACGGTCATTTTTAATCAGCTGAATGCATCCTTTAATAAACAATTAGTGATAATTTGTGGTTACAGAATAATGATTTCTGAAGGATCGTGTAAATTATTTTATTGAAGGATTTTTAAATTTAATGATTTTATTGAATTTATTGAATTAAATATGGCGTTGATTAAGAAGAGACTTCCTTCAAAAGCAGTATATCATAAACTTTGACAGCATGATCAGGTTGCATTAAATCCTGCATAATAAAAAGGTTTGGTTTGAGTCTCACAGTTCTTGTTATTGTATTCAATTAATATAAAGACTTGCCATTTGTTTTGTGTTGATTTACACTGTTATTGTTTATTAAAAGTGCCACCGCAGCACCACCCATTCAGAAAATACAGATTTTACATCACAAATTATACACTGTTTTTTTACAATAACCTTCAATTAATAATAAAACATGCTAATATAATTATTAAGATTTAATAAAAAAAAATCAAAATCACCTTCAATTGACATGAATTAATAATATAATCGATGTCTACTCACGGTGAAAGTGAACAGGTAAAACTTGTAAGAAAGTATTTTAAATTAAGGATATTTAAATATATATATATATATATATATATATATATATTTTTTTTTTTTTTTTAATTAAAGATATTAAAATATATATACATATATATATACACATATATATATATATATATAAAGCTAAAATTAAACAAATTTTAAAAGATTCCACAAGACTCCATTCTGTAGATTATATATATATATATATATATATATATATATACAGTTGAAGTCAGAATTATTAGCCCCCCTGTTTATTTTTTCCCCCAATTTCTGTTAGACTAGATATTCTTCAAGACACTTCTATACAGCTTAAAGTGACATTTAAAGGCTTAACTAGGTTAATTAGGCTAACTAGGAATCTGCTCTCTGTTAAACAGAAATTGGGGAAAAAATAAACAGGGGGGCTAATAATTCTGACTTCAACTGTGTGTGTGTATATATATATATATATATATATATATATATATATATATATATATAAATAATGTATATAATGTTAACAGAATTTGTAGAAAATTGTAAACACATATACTTATATATATATAATTATTATAAGGACAAGAGATGACTTGCATATCATAATGAGATGTTAATCATATCACCCAGCATTACCAATTTACCAACAATCAATGCACTCGCACACACACACACACGCATACACACTTACTTTAGACCTGAAAGAAAAACTGAAGGTGATTTAAGAGTTTTGTGTTTTATTTCCAATATCATAAGCAGACATAAATAAGAGATTAAAATGGAAAGCATATCTTCATCATCTTCATCTCCAGACTCTCTGAGATCCTCCTCTGCGGTTCACCGACTTTCTGCTCTGCACAGATCGAGACGGACCACGCTGAGACGAAACACACACCTGAAACACACACACACACACGCGCCTTCTCAAACACTGGCCAATCAGATCAGCTGTACAGGTCATGTGACTGACAACTGGCGTATATGAGGTCATGTCAAACACTGATGACATCACCACCCTCACATGTGACGTCACAGACAAATTTCAGAGGAAAAATGCTTTTAGATGAAAGATTTACAGTCGTTTAACATCAAAATGTGGAAAACTAATCTTATTACAACACTATTAAATCATCGAAAACTAAAAAATGCCTAAAAATTACTACAACTGTACTAATACTACTCTACTGAAAACTGTGAATGTTATTAGAATAACTTAAATCAGACCCCTTGGTTTTTCTGTGATCGCTGAATCCAACGCAAAATCAACAAAAAGTAAAATTTTTACGATCTTGCAAAATTTTTAATAAAACGCAAAATAAATCGCAAAAAATGCAAATAATCTAATAAATCATCTAATTTCAAACCATATGCGTTTGGGTGACTCCGCAAGCTTACGAGCTGTGTGTGTGTGTCTGTCGCGAGCTATGCGTGTGCGCTTAGTGCGAGCCTCCGCTGAGTGCGCGCACAGCCGAGAACTGTGAAGGCTTTTATGTTGACGTGGAAACTCGAGATTTCTCATGTGAGATTGCCGACGAATATCAAATATTGCAAATTAGAAAAGGCCGGGCAGTTAAATTATGCTACTGTAAATAAAGTTTATTCAGCAATAATTCTCCAATACCGATAGCAGTACCGTTAACGTCAGAGCTTATCTATACTACTGTCTTTTATAATGTAGCACCGAGACTGATAAAGTACTCAGATAGAGTTTCGGTCCTGAGTGACGTACATGATGTCTGATGCTCCGGGGAGTGAAATCTGAGAGTTTATACAGCTTTACTTAGGCTTAATCCATATTTTAGATCTGTTTTAGATCTGTTCTTACCAAGAGACCAAAATAAAGAAGCTATTTGTGTCATTGTGTCAGAGTGCACACCTGCCATAGTAGGCTACCTAGGGCTGCTTGATTTTGGGAAAAATCATAATCACGATTATTGAAAACGATTATCAGTTCAAGTCAAAATTGTGAATTTTTTTTTTTTATATATATTTCATATTTCCCAAATTATGTTTAACAGAGCAATTTTCACAGTATTTACTATAATATTGTTTTAGTCTATAATATAAACAAAGGCTTATTTGTTTTATTTTGGCTAGAATAAAAGCAGCTTTAAATATTTTGAAACCTATTTTAAGGTCAATATTATTAGCCCTCTTAAGCAATATATATATATTTGATTGTCTGCAGAAGAAACTACTGTTATACATGACTTGCCTAATTAGCCTAATTAAGCCTTTGAATCACTTTAATCTGAATACTAGTCTCTTGAGAAATATCTAGTCAAATATTATGTGCATCACAGCAAAGATAACAGAAATCAGTTATTAGAGATGAGGTATTAAATCTGTTGTGTTTAGAAATGTGCTGAAAATAAATCTTTGCATTAAACAGAAATTGGGGGGAAAGGGTCCCTAATAATTCAGGAGGGCTAATAATTCTGACTTTAACTGTATATATATAGTTATTTTCCAACAGCATGCGCTCTCACATTAAGATGACACAACAGCATGCGCTCTCATTCGCACTTTTAAAAACATGAATGATTCGACTGATTGATGCGCATCCTGTGCTGCAAATGTTACATTACAGCACATGCTTTTGGTCATTTTCACATGAATCTGAGCTTTGCAGAGCAACAAATGTGTACAACTGGAAAGGGGCGGTATATGATGCAATAATCATTTATCTTGATTAATGCTTTTTCATAATCGTTAGAAGCCAAAATCGAATTTTCGATTAATTGCACAGCCCTACTACCTAATATGGTATATATATATATATATATATATATATATATATATATATATATATATATATATATATATATATATATATATATATATATATATATATATATATATATATATATATATATATATATATACACACAATGTATATATATACTGTATATATATATATAAATATTTGATTTGATTTATTTATTTTCGAACAAAGTATCATACATAAAATATCATTGACAAAAAATACATTTCAACATGGTCGAAAATGGAGTGGGATGAAGCACAAGCTTATTATTTTCCCACCCCATTACCACATACATTATTCGTCTATTACTTAAACTTATCTCTTCCTTTACTTATCTCTTCCTTTCACATGAACACATTCTATCCTTTTGGCATATCTGACAAACTATATGTTTGGTTCCATTTGTACCCGTATACCTTCTAACATAAACCCAGAGAAAAAAACTAAAAACCTAGTACTGCAGGTAACCATTAATTAAAATTTCATCATACCTTTCTCTTTTTATACCTTTTCAATCACCTTCATCGTTATACTCATTTAATAATATATATTTATACAACTTTTTAAATGGATTATTATCCTGACATTGTTTGAGAGTCAGATCTAGACTGTTGCATAGTTTTACACCACAGACAGACATACACAAACTTTTTAAAGTCGTTCTTGTTTTCAACCTCCTAAAATTGAGTTCTTCTCTCAGATTATATCCCCCTCGTCGTTCTTCGAAAAACGTTTGTATGCATTTTGGAAGTAGTTTAATCCTAGCTTTAAACATAAATTGTGCTGTTTTAAATTTAACCAAATCATTGAACTGAAGTATCTTTCATTTAGAAAATAAAGGATTTGTATTCTCCAAATACCCCACATTTTCTATGAGTCTAATTGCTTTTTTCTGAATTGTACATACGGATCGTAATATATGATACGGATATATATATCATATTTTAAAATCATAAAATTGTCCACAAGTTTCTGGGAATTACCTCCACAAAATCTGTCATTTTTATTGCGAAATCACAAGAAATCGTGAAAAACTAGGGAGTCTGTTAAATAACATAATAAACTATGAATAATAATATCAATAGTAATAATCTTTATAACAGGGATGCTAAATAATGTAAAATACTGTTAAAAATAGCGTTGACTACAATAATCAATTATAAAAATGACTTAAAGACATTATAAACTTACTAATATTACTTTGTTATGGAACAAAAGCAGTAAATACTGAATTATGTTGCAGTACAGTATTATTTCTGTGGTCTCAGGCTGCATCTAATAGGACTATACATTAAAATGAATAACGACAGTACGGCGACAACAGTAGCCATGTTTTCCACTTCATTAACTAGCACGAACGAACACTCTAATTAATGTATTGTTTGTTCCTGTTAGTAAATGCATTAGCTAAGACAAGCGTATTGTAAAGTGTTACCAACTCTGTGATGTTTGGGAGATTTAGAGTAATGGCTGCATTTCCATTAGAAGCATTGTCAATTCCAATTAATTTTCAATTTCATTCATTTTCCTTTCCAGCTTAGTCCCTTTATTCATCAGGGGTCACCACAGGGTAATGAACCGCCAACTTTTACACAGTGGATGCCCTTCCAGCCACAACCCCGTACTGGGAAACACCCATACACACTCATTCACACACACACACACAAACTACGGCCAATTTAGTTAATCAATTCCCCTATAGCGCATGTGTTTGGACTGTGGGGGAAACCGGAGCACCCAGAGGAAACCCACGCCAACACGGGAAGAACATGCAAACTCCACACAGAAATGCCAATTGATCCAGCCGGCACTCGAACCAGCGACCTTCTTGCTGTGAGGTGACAGTACTAACCACTAAGTCACCGCGCCGCCAATTTTTCATTTGACGGGTGACCGAACTGTGCGCACCTCTTGTTTGTCGTGTTGCTCTGGCTTCTGCTGCAGGTTTGATCTCAGGTCAGTCATGTGACCCTGGACAGACGCGTCAGCTGACTCACTGCGCTGCTCTCTGATTGGCTCGTCCAGCGGCTCACCGGGGGAGCGTTCCAGCAGCTGAAAACACACACATGTGAGTGTGTGAGAGGCAAGATTATTTTAGTAGACAAAACCTAAAACTATTGGTCAGAAAACAATTTAAAATATAAATAAATCACAATAAATGAAAATCTAAAACTAGCTGAAACTAAGAATAAACTGAGATCAAATATTAATTAGCAGAATTAATATTCGTTTTTGGCATCAGGGTATTTACAGGATTTGTGGAGGTAATCGAGACCCTTTTTAAGACTCTTTCCATACATTTTAAGAGCTGGTCGCCAGATTTAGCCAGTCACGTCAGCGACTCTAACTTGTATTTACTATATATTTATTGTAAGACAGCAAATGTAAACGGTGTTAGTTGTGCTCTGAGTTTGATGAATAAAAAGGGCAAATTCACAATCATTCTTTTGGTTTTAGTTACGTGGAGAAAAATCCAACACACATCACTTGACTCTTTATTTTGCCCCAAATGAAGAACGAAAAAGAAGCGAGTATGAAGGACATCAGTGTCTGTTAATGACAACAAAACCAGCGGGATTAAGAAATAAACTACACTACCTGACAAAAGTCTTGTCACCTATCCAAGTTTTAGGAACAACCTATAATATCTTGACTTCTAGTTGATCATTTGGTATCAGAAGTGGCTCATATGAAAGGTAAAGGCCTCTAGATTACACTTATTTTACCACAATAAAATCTGATCATGTCTTGATTTTGACTGATTTCATTAGGACAGTAAGCTCTGACTCTGCTTAGACAAAAGTCTTGTGACTGAACAGGAATAATGTCCAGTATAGAATATGTGCTCATGCTGCAGTGGAAACAGAATGAATATTGTGTCTGACTCCATCATGAGCTTGGAGGACTGCATCCATACATCTCTGACATGACTCAAATCACTGATTAATAAAGTCATCTGGAATGGCAAAGAAAGCCTTGCAGGACTCCCAGAGTTCATCAAGATTCTTTGTGTTCATCTTAAATGCCTCCTACTTCATCTTACCGCAGACATGCTCAATAATGTTCATGTCTGGTGACTGGGCTGGCCAATCCTGGAGCACCTTGACCTTCTTTGATTTCAGGAGCTTTGATGTGGAGGCTGAAGTATGAGAAGGAGCGCTATCCTGCTGGAGAATTTGCCCTCTCCTGTGGTTTGTAATGTAATGGGCAGCACAAAAGTCTTGATACCTCAGGCTGTTGATGTTGCCATTCACTCTGCAGATCTCTCGCACACCCCCATACTGAATGTGACCCCAAACCATGATTTTTCCTTCACCAAGCTTGACTGATTTCTGTGAGAATCTTGGCTCCATGCTGGTTCCAGTAGGTCTTCTGCAGTATTTGTGATGATTGGGATGCAGATCAACAGATGATTCATCAGAGAAATTCACCTTCTGACAACTAGAAGTCAAGTTATTATCTGTTGCTCTTACAACTGGGATTGATGACAAGACTTTCATCAGGTAGTGTACACAGAACACCATTACACAATGATTAATCTCTCTTTTAACAAAAATCTCCCTGGACAAATATACATATATAATGAAAACACAATACGAAATGTAACACCTCAGGAAACAGCATTTAAGATGCCTTATTTTAAGGGCTTTAATATTCTCTAAATCGATTTATCAACTTTTAATACTTTTTAAGACCCCACAGCCTGTTATAATACATATGAAGAGTTCAGATGCAAAACCCTCTACATCCATCAACCTCTTTTCTTGTAAATGAGCATTTTCTATCAGGCTCCTCTGATTAGGTTCAGAAGGTTAATTTTATAGATGATGATAAGGTTATTAGCTGGTGAATAAAATACAGTTTTTCCAAAATGTCACTTTAGACAATTCTTTGGTTTTTAACAAGGTAGATTTTCTTTTGCATCAAAACCAGCTAAATCCACTTCTGCTTTTTCTGCAAAAACCTCTAAATCCACCTATCAGGACAAGACAGGGTAATGAGTTAAAACATGACTAAAGATGCAATTAGAAATTATTTTACCAAACATAAAACACCTGAAATTAAAATATATAAATCTGTCAGGTAAGTGGCGGTTCATTCCGCTGTGATAAACGAGGGAACAAGCAGAAGGAAAATGAATGAATGAAATCTGTCAAGTAAGTGCATTAATCAATAACATTAAAACTGACATTAATTAAATCTTAACAATCTGTTGTCATTTCTGATATTTAGGATTTAGATTTAATGTAAGTAGAGCAATGTAAACACTGTAAACATTGTAAACATTGTAAACTAAGCTTGGTAGATTCAAATAATGTAGTGTAAACACATTGTGAAACATCCATATCTGTGCATTGTCCATTAATATAAAAAGCTTATCAGAAGTGTAGGTAATGTGAAGTAATATAAATAATGTATAGTTTTATATATTATATTTATCTTAAAAAATAGCTTCAATTAGCAAATAAAACACAAGGTAGGCTACTGGGCAAAAAGCGGGATGTGTCTCACACAATATTAGAAGCTGTCATTGATTCATTCATTCATTCTCACCATACTCAAGGTCTTGGTCTCTTGTTTATCCTCACAGCACCACGTTATAAAAGAACAACATCTTAACTCTGTCTTTCGTGAAACACAGTTGTCGTTTAATGTATAGTAAATCGGACTCATTCAAAGTAGCAGTGCTGCACAAAAGCGCATTATGAATGTATGCTACACTTCCCACTGTACAGTGTTTTCTTTTTCTTATAATGCACAGAGTTTTGAGATAAGGGATGTTTTCATTTGCCCTTCACTGACAATCAGACAGGCTCATGCAGTTCATTAAACTCCATCTTTTAGAATCGGAAGCGGAATAAAACAGTCTCCTCATAAAAGCCGGCTATCAGCGCGCAAAAACAAATCAAAACATATGATTCGATTCGCATCTTCTGATTGGTTGTCAGGAGATAGTGGCTTTTGCTGTCAAAGGCAGGTGTCGTTTAGCGGCTTTTGCAAACAAACTGTTATTTCTGAATGCGCTGACGCTGTGATTTAGATGATTAAATAGAATAAATCTATTTGTTGAACATGTACTACGTGCCTAAAGCATTCACTCAGTGTCATTAGCTCATTTTTGGGCGGAAGTGGCGTTTAGCGGCTTTAGCATCTGAACTCTTCATATGTACAATATAAGAATGAATTTTATTTGCTTATGCATGTAAGAACAATGACATTTTTTAAAATCTTTTTGAAATAATTGTCTTATTAAATAAACGGTCAATAAAAATATATAAAAATAATAAAACTAATAAATAAACAAATGAATAAGCACTCAATTTCACCTGCTGCTGTTCAGACAATAACTTTTACAAACACATTTTCTTCAAAAAAAGTAAACCAGACGTGTGTGTGTGTGTGTGTTGTACCTTCGACACATAATACTGCAGCTCACTCTGTCGATCTTCAGAAACTCTGATCATGCTGGGCGGAGCTTCATCTTGAACAGGCGGAGCCTTCTCAGAACCACTCCTGTAGGCCCCGCCCCTGCCACTATCTGCAGTTGAGCTGTGATTAGTCCATATGTCTGATGGGGTGTGGCTGTGTTTCAGTACAGAAGTTCCACCCCTGCCCAGCCCACTTTCCGGAGCTGAGCTGTTATTGGTCCATGTGTCTGTAGGGGTGTGGCTCTGTTTCAGTACAGAAGCCCTGCCCCTGCTCATCCCACTATCTGAAGTCGAGCTGTGATTGGTCAATGCGTCTGAGGGGGTGTGGCTGTGTTTCAGTATAGAAGTTCCGCCCCTGCCCTGCAAATTATCTGCAGTTGAGCTGTGATTAGTCCATGCGTCTGAAGGGACGTGGATCTGTTTCAGTGCGGAAACTCCGCCCCTGTCCAGCCCACTATCTGCAGTCGAGCTGTGATTAGTCCATGCGTCTGAGGGGGCGTGGCTCTGTTTCAGTACAGAAGCCCCACCCCTGCCCAACACACTATCTGCAGTCGAGCTGTGATTGGTCCATGCGTCTGAGGGGGCGTGGCTCTGTTTCAGCTTGGGTTCACACTGACTGTAATTCAGATTGTGCTTCAGGTTTGACTGAGTTTCTCTCCTCTCCTCACTCTTCTCTTTCATGGATTCATCAATTGTGAACATCGGCCTGACCCACAATGCACTGCAGTCACTGAGCGCTACAGCAAACACACACACACAGGGAAATTAAATGGCATTAAAATGAATTAAACATGGATTAAAATCTTTTGAAATGAAGTAAAATAAATAAAATTCCATCAAAATCAATTAAAGTTGTACAATTTAAATATTATTTCAAATATATGTCTGAGTGTGTGTGTGTGTGTGAATGAGCTATGTCAGAGAGAGAGTGTGTGTGTGTGTGTGTGTGTGATTATGACTGTTTGTATGTCTGAGCTAATTTGTGTGAAAGTGTGTATGTGTGAAATGTGTGTGTGTGAGATCGAGTGATAAAAACAAACATGAGTGAGTGTATGTGTTTATGTAAGTATGTGTGTAAATGGGCGTGTGTGAGTATGCATGTTTGTATGTGCGTATGAGCATTTGTATGTGTGAGTGTGTACATGTGAGCTCAGTGTTGTCCATCTGTGGCTCCAGTGGGCTGAATGTGCTGCTGCAGTTGATCTCTGCAGACTCCAGCAGTGAGTTCAGCTCTCGGTGTGTTCTCCACTGCTGCTCCTTCTCTCTGGACAGATGCAGAACCACAGCCTGCGGAGCTGCTCAACATACACACATATATAAACACACACACACATACACACACACACATACACACACACATACATACACATACACACACACATACACATACACACACACACACACACACACACACACACACACACACACACACACACATACACATACACATACACATACACATACACACACATACATACACATACACACACACACACACACACACACACACACACACAACATATTATTATCATATATTAGAGACACACACAAATGACAGTATGTGATGTGTGAGCATTCATACAGATCAATATCTGCTGAATAAATAAAAGCACAAGCACAGATAGTCTGATCACCTGATACGTGTGGGTCACTCTTAGGAGGAGAAGAAGAGATTCTGGACGTTTCCCACTGATGGACAGGTGATAAAAAACTATCCATCTGCGCGCGCACACACACACACAGACACACACACACACACACAAGTTTTAAATGAACTATAAACACTGAATGAATTATAACGATTATTAGTCAATGACTGCTGTACCTTCTCCTGATTGGTCAGCAGCTGTAAAGCCTCGGCCCAATGAGAGCGCATCATTCCCTGAAGACGAGACACAAGCTCCTCCCTCTGTGATTCTAGCTTCTTTTTAGTCGCTGCCATGGAATCCAGCTGCTCCTGCATCTCCGACAGTCTAAACACCAACATACACACACATATTTGGGGTTAAACTTAAATTAATAGCTAAATTAATATTCAGTTAATCATTTCAACAGTAATGATAACTATAACATACATTATACAGTTGAAAGCAGAAGTTTCCATACACTCTATAAAAAGGCACATAACCATTTAAAGAAGTCAGATGCTAATGTGATTAAACCTTTTCTCTTTTAGGTAAGTTAGGATTATCAAATTTAATTCTGTTCTGCTTAATAGCACAATAATAAGCAATAGATTTTTTGAGAAATTGTTATATTTCTCAAATATAAATCATAGATTTTTTGAGAAATAACTTTTCTTGAAAGTCAAAAGTTTACATATAATAAGATTATTCTGCCTCTGAAAAGGCTCAGATGATGATGTCAAGGTTTTGGAAGTTTCTGATTGGCTAATTGACATCATTTGAGTTAATTGGAGGCACAACTGTAGAATAGTATTTAAGGAAAACCTCACACTGCTTCCTTGTGTGAAAACATGGGAAAAACAACAGAAATCAACAACAAAGCCAGATCACAATTAGCTAAATTACACTGGGCAAAAGGCTAATGTTTGGAGACATGTGCTGTGGTCTGATGAAACTGAGATTGAACTGTTTGGCCATAATGACCAGTGTTACATTTGGAGGACAAAGGGGAAAGCTTACAAGCCTAAGAACACCATCCCAACTGTGAAGTATGGGGGCGGCAGCATCATGTTGTGGGGCTGTTTTGCTGCAGGAGGGACTGGTCCACTTCACAGCATAGATGGCATCATGAAGAAAGAACATTATGTAGAAATACTGAAGCAACATCTCAAGACATCAGCCAGGAAATTAAAACTTGGCCACAAATGAGTCTTCCAAACAGACCAAGACCCTAAGCATACTGCCAAATTAGTTCAAATGTGCTTTAAGGACATCAGAGTGAATGTTTTGGAGTGGCCATCACAAAGCCCTGATCTTAATCCTATAGAGAATTTGTGGGCAGAGTTGATAAAGCTTGTGAGAGCAAGACAGCCTACAAATCTGACTCAGTTACACCAATTCTGTCAGAAGGAATGGGACAAAATTCTGTCATACTATAGTGAGAAGCTTGTGGAAGAAGACCCAAAACATCTGACCAAAGTTATACAGTTTAAAAGCAAAGCTAAAAAAAAAAAAAATCCCAAGGAAATGCGTGTAAACTTTTGACTGTGTAGAAATTAATTTAAAAATTATCTAAAAAATTCTGGCATTTATCAAATGCAAATGATTTAGGTCATCCTAACAGACCTAAAAGAGTAAACGTTTAGTCTGATTTATCATCAGACATTTTTAAAACAATGGTTACGCTCCTTTTTTTAGAGTGAATGTAAACTTCAGGTTTCAACTAACTATAACAGTGACTTTATCAATAACTGTGACCACATTTATAATAATGAGAAGGGATAACAGTTGTTCTTGCGGAATAAATCCTGACAGGTTTATCATCTGTAGCTGCTGTTTAAGACTGAAAAAAACAGCTGAATGCAGCCTACACTATCCTACTTATATTATTGTTCAGTCACAAGATGGCGCCAAACAGTCGAGAACAGTGGAATTGAGAGATATTTTTTATTCAAAAAAGTTTTTATAATGATATTATCTATCGCTGTTAAAGGTGCAGTAGGTTAGCATAATATCTTTGAAACAGTCTCTCGCCTGCCGTCCAAAGCAATGCCTCCTGATGTCATGAACATGCAAATTACAGATGACAG
The DNA here is from genome assembly GCF_903798145.1 of Danio aesculapii. NCBI lineage: Eukaryota > Metazoa > Chordata > Actinopteri > Cypriniformes > Danionidae > Danio > Danio aesculapii. The sequence continues at coordinate 2,207,085 of NC_079457.1, forward strand.
AGACCCACTAGACCATGTGATTCGCCAGTTAAAACACCTTACAGTACTTTATAATACTACAATTCCCAATGAAAACTGTATTATATCGAGCATGTTTCAGTTGTGGAGCAGAACTCGTCATAATGTGCATTATTTCATGCATGTGGATCACTGGTCTCACATGCTTTGTCCTAAAGCCACTACTGTATGCTCAGCGTTTGGTCGGCAGTGTGCAGGAATTACACTCATTACTGAGCCATACTGACATGCTATTTCAGAGTGAATATTCAGAGTAGCAGTGAACAATATAGGGAGCGCATCACAGGCTGTCATTGTTCAGAAATGACCCAATGTGAATATAAAAGTAACTTCAGCTCAGTAAAGCAGGTGGAATATCACTATTTACTGATGTTTTGTTGTTAACATATACTTTCCTTGATAAGCAATAGCTTTTTCCTATTCTTAATACCTTAATCATTTTCAAACTCAATAAGCAGCTCGGTATTGGAAGAGAAACATTTGGACACATGCACAACACTTTAATAGTCTTAAATCAGATCGTGTAATGTTCATATTTTTAGTTTTAACTTTTTCAGAGAAGTCTCCCAATCATTCAAAGGTAAACCAGAAGTAAATACACTGCGTTGTTGATAGGGGAAGTGAAGTGACGTCATTGTGAAAAGGGTCTATATGCTACTTTTTTATTGTTTTTCAATGTAAACATGTGCTGGACGGACATGTTTGACCATTACAGCCAGCTTATCACTGTCAGCTCCAAAAGCAGTTGACCAATCAAAAGAGCTCGGAGGTTGGGCAATAGTGAGCCTCTGTTTAAAGTAGACGGTTGGCATGACAGCGGTTTTATTGATAGTTATATGATGACGGAGGAGCCGCTCACTGTGGCTGTGTCCAGAGAAGCGCTTCTCATAACATATTGTTTTCCTATTGCTAATGGCTCCATTACTGTCAATATTACATCACGTTCATATTGCATCATGTGAACCTCACACTACACTATGTGTGTTTAGAAGCAAAGATGCATTCGGTGTGAAAGAGCACTAATGATAGTAGTTCCAGTTTAACTGCTGGTATCTGTGGCAGTGTCTGTAATGCTAACAGCAGCTGTCAGTGTGAGCTGTACCTGTGCTGGTAAGTGAGTGTGAGATGCTGCAGTTTGTCGTCTCTCTCCTGTAACTGCGTTCTGCACTGATCCAGCTGAGCCGCTAGCTCTCGCTCCTGCCGCGCACTCAGATCCAGCAGCTGCTTCCTGAAACACACACACACACACAGAGACACACATGCACGGATTCATTTGGAGTTTCCTTTGATCCAAACACAGGGTTTCTGCAGATATTATAATGTCAAATTTAAGACTTTTTAAGAGCATTAAGTATTAAATTTAAGAGCTATATCACAATATCAAAAACACGCAAAACACATAAAGAGAAAATGCTAAATCACAGAATTAGTGGTAAAATAAATGTATTTAAATTGAACAGTACTGAAGACAGGTTAGATGCACCACTGAACTACAGAAACAAACAAACAAACAAACATCTTAAAGCTGATTTATACTTTCGTCTGGCGCCGCATCGCGCACCTCACTAAACAGACGAGGCTTTTAAACTTGAAGCGTTCACCACTGAGATATTCTTTTAAATGACAGGAGGCGGTCAAAAGAAACAGACTGTAAAATCAGGCGGATAAACAGAGAAGTAGAAAGTTTCTGGAACTAGATCATATCATTATATCACTGAAGATTACTGAAGACTAATTATTTATTATCATTTATTATAATGATTATAAAGATTTTTATAACCATTCAAGATTTTTTAAATCAAACTTTGGTGCATCACTTGCTTTTGTTCATATCTCGGACAGTTCTACCTATTAAAGTAAATATTAATGACAGCAGAACATGTGTTGCTCTACCATTATATTTTTTAATATGGCAAGAAGAAAAGCAAAAAAAAAAAATACACTTACTAAAAAATACTGATGTTTTATTTTATTTTGCCCACTCAATAATAATAATAATAATATATTTTATTTATAACGCGCTTTTCTAAAACCCAAAGCGCTTACAAGAAAGTAAAAACAACAAAGCACAGTAAACAAAACAAAATAATACAATAAAAAACACAGTAAGAATAAAAGAGATATCACAAATTAAAAACAGTCCTAAAAAGATGAGTTTTAAGTAGCTTTATAAAAGCGTCCAATGAACCGGCATTCCTAATGTTAGTGGGAAGAGCATTCCACAGTTTGGGAGCACGGAAAGGTGGAAAGAGAATGCTCTACCTCCCATGGTGCCGAGTTTGCAGCGAGGCTGAAACAGTGTAAGACTTGAGGCAGAGCGTAGACAGCGAGAGGTAGAGGAAATGGAAATCAGGTCACAAATGTAACCTGGAGCAGAACCATGAACCGCTTTATATTTTATACTCAACAATTCACACATTACTGTCTGGCTAGTTTCTGTCCTCTACTTATGAGGTAAAAAGGCAATAATGCTCCAACATTCCTGACCATCATCACCAATAAAGCCTAGAAAAACAGGGCATCAGTATACTGTAAACCCATAGGTTCAAATATTCCTTTACTGTTATCAAAGACATCATTTATTCCTTCATTTTAGTTTGTAAATTGTAAATTGTTTTCAAATCAAAATTGTAATTATATTCACATCAGAGTAAAACCTGTGACTGGAGGAAAAACCCATTCAGTAATATTAAACCACATGGGTCTCCACTTTTTCATGGCCTCTTTTTACTCATCCCTCAGGTTTTTCCAAACTTTTACATAAAGGTTCCTCCTTTTCCACGTTTGTTGCAATTTTTAGCCAAGAATTATTGATCATCTGGTTCTCCCTATGATCACGCATGGACGGATCATGAAGATGTGTGTACAGTCGTAGCTGTTCCAGACAAAATCTCTTCAAAGTGTTTCATATTCAACTCAAATCAAACGCGGCGTCGCTCGAACTCTTCACCCGAGTCTCAAAACATTTCATGAGCTCCGCCAGCCGAAATCATGTCACGCACACCGAAAGCGAACCTCCGTAAACACAGCGATGACGTCACATTCGCCACGCTCACGGAGTTCAATAACAGAAAGCTGATTGGCTGCTGCATGTTGGTCTCATTTGTAGTTGTAATCCACAAATTACATTAGGATTAGTGAAATAAAGAACTACAACACCACAAGAACCAAGCAACAACAACAACAAAGAATTTAAATGAGCATTAGATGTAGTGTAACATAGACATCGGAAAAGTAAGACCTGTGCAGAATTATTAAAGACCCAGAACAGCCAATTTAAGACTTTTTAAGGCCTAAAATTTCGATTTTTAACTTTTAGACTTTTTAAGACCCCGCGGAAAGCCTGCAAACAGCTACAGAGCTGGTCAGTTCTTGATCTCTCAAGCTCATAATGCTGGTGATGTGGTGTTGTGTGTGTGTGTACCTGTGCTGTTGGCGCAGTTGTGTGTTGTATGTGTTGTTCTCCTCCTGCACGGCCGTCAGTCTTTCACTGATCTGCTGCTCCAATGACAGACGAAACTCAGCCTCCATCTGAGACTTCTGCGCCTCGAACTGCGTCTGTAGAACACACACACACACACACACACACACACACACACACACACACACACACACACACACACACACACACGCACGCGCACGCGCACACGCACACGCACACGCACACGCACACGCACACGCACACGCACACGCACACACACAATCATAAAGGCCTGCTCACAGCAAGAACTACTACAGTAATGACAGCTTCAGCATTAACTGTATTAGCGCTCACTCCAACAAAACACAAACGATGATAAGGTTTTTAATAACGTAATTCATCAAAACTTACATTTCTGGACTCCCTTAGCCCAAAACTAAAACCAGAAATTCTTTGTAAAAATTATTTATTATTTTTTTAAATCATATTAAATAATTTTGTATGATTTTTAAAATTCATTTATTAATTTTCCTTTGGCTTAGTCCCTTATTCATCAGAGGTCAACACAGCGGAATGAACCACCAACTATTCCATCATATGTTTTACGCAGCAGATGCCCTTCCAGCCGCAACCCAGTACTGGGAAACACCCATACACACTCATTCACACACACACACACACACACACACACACACACACACACACACACACACACACACACACACACACACACACACACACACACACACACACACACACACACACACACACTGCAGCCTATTTAGTTCATCAATTCACCTATTGACCTTATTCTTCGCTTCCGATTGGAATAAATTTCCGAATAAAACGCAGTAATGGTCGGGGGAGCGGGCAGTCTCACTATAGCGCTCCCGAGAGCATGCGCATCCGCTGTAGTGCTGTGTGTGTGAATGGGAGAGAGAATGAGAGAGTGCTACTGTTTTGCACTACTGCCCTTTTTGCACTGTCTTGTTTGTTGTTTTGCACTGCTTTGGCAATCCGAATGTACAGTTATTTGTCATGCCAATAAAGCACCTAACTGTGAATGTGAGAGCGCATCCGCCGTGGTGCTCTCTGTGTGTTTGTGTGTGTGAGTCGCTTGTAGTTGGCTGTCTGGACTGTAACATCCAGCTGGGTGTTTTTGGGAGGCCCATTTAACCGCTAAACATTCTTCTGTGGCCCAATTCGTACCTGCTACATGTATAGAAATAATGCTGATATGATATATGAAACACAATCGGTAGTTGGCAAATACATTGAGTGGGTGTGTTTGTAAATCTGACTTTGGAGTATCCACAAACTTCACCGCAGGTCACGCAGCACTCATGTCTCATCAATCAAACAAAACTGACATTTAGCCTACAATCCTCACACAATCTACACTTTTATGTGTCATCTCTCTCTCTCTCTCTCTCTCTTTTGGTAGTGTCCAATTTTAACGTGAGATTTTGAAAACCAGATCTAAATTTAGCAGGAATGGTCGGGTCGGGTAGAAAACGGGGCAGGTCTGGCAGTGGGTGAACAAAAACTGAATATACAGCGGGAGAGGTCGGTGCGGTATAAAACCTCTCTACTCGAAACTTCCAGTCTCATTCACTTCTATTGATTTTTAGACATTAAAAACAGAAAAGGAGGAAGACGATATATATATATATATATATATATATATATATATATATATATATATATATATATATATATATATATATATATATATATATATATAAAAAACACGAATATTTTTGATACCCATGATAAATAAGACAAAGGAAAATGAATGAATGAATGAAAGCGGCTTGTTCTGCTACTTGATGTTGCAAACTGACATTCTCTTATATTAGTCCACTTTTTAAGTATAGTCATGAACACACTTGTTTGAGCGAGTATTAGGGCTGCATGATATTGGAAACATGTAACATTGCAATCTTTTTTTATTTTGATATATATTTTGCGATATAAATACAATTTTACTAGATAATTAATGCCTCAATTTGGAAATAATTTATAATGTTAGATCGATTGGGATGATTCTGCAGTGGGAGTGCATCTCCATAAAAGCTAATAAGCAATCTGTAAACTCTTTTAGGTCCACCGACACATTTGCGATGTGGTCTGCTATTTGCAGTGCATTTCTGTATTTGCATGTGTTGTGAGTATTTTCATGCATAATAATCTAGAAATACAGAGTCTAACGGTATTCAAGTAAATATAAATAAAAATAATTTAGTAAATTTAATCAATGTTAAAGTCAAAATTGGTACAATTTATCATGCCTGAATGCTTTTAGGGCCATTGTACAATCTCAGGCATAAAAAACACATGCAAATTATGAATTATGATACAAACTCAACATTGCATATGCTGCGATGTGACTATTGCGAAGGATCATATTGCGATATCGATGCTGAAACGATATATTGTGCAGCCCTAGCGAGTAGTTTTCTGCAGTTTTGTATTCCTAGTCAATTCTCCCATAGGAAACGGAATCAGAAGTTCTTAATCAATCGCTAAAACAATCGCACTTCCGTATTTCAGAATAAGGTCTATAATGTATGAGTGTGTGTGAGACCTGCTCCAGTGCTCGCTCTATTCTCAGTGCCTCTCGCTCTCTCCTGGTCGTCTCCAGCTCTTCCTGTAACAGCCGAGTTCTGCTTTCTGCCTCTTCGCGCGCAGACGCTTCCTGTTTCACCTGATCCTGAAAAACACACACAGACAGACAGTATTCAGGTACAGTAATTGAATAATAAAAAGAATTCAATAACATTTATCATTATTGTGCCTGAATGCTTCATCATATTCTGCAGCACTAGTGTGTGTGTCTTACCGTGTGTGTGTTCAGCTGCTGCTGTAACTCCTGTGTGTGCTGCTGCAGCTCCTTCATTTGCTGTTGTAGTTTTGTCCGTGTGTCATGTGACTCAGTCTGGAGTTTGTGGAGCCGTTCTCTGTGTTCATCTGCTTCTCTGTTAAGCTTTTGCTTGTCTTGCTGTAGGTCCTCCACATGCACACGCAGATCAGACATCTCTTGCTCCTAAAATGACAAACGCATCATTGATACCATCATCATCACCACAATCATATACACCATCCACTCATTAGAATCCCCATTACTGCTTCTGTCATAGTCATAATCATAACTATCATTATCACGACTAGCTTCACCAATATAATCATCACCACTGCTGTCATAATCATTACCACCACTCACCATAATCATCAGTAATATTATTACCACCATCATCTCCAACACCATATCACCATTATTATTACCACCACCAGTCATATAATCTCACTACTATCCTCATTACCATCACCACTACCAACATCACCATTATAATCACCACTTCCATTACCACCATTCTCTCCAGCAGTCATTATAGTCACTATAATAAATATACCTATCATTACCACCACCATCTCCAACACCATATTTATTACCATTTTTATTACCACCACACCAGTTATTAACATTACATCCACCATAACCATTACCATAATCATCATTACCACCAATGTTATCTTCAGCATCATCTCCAACATCATATTTATTACCATTTTATTACCATCTCCACCACTGTATTAATCATTACCACCAATATTATCTCCAGCATCATCTCCAACACCATATTTATTACCATCTCCACCACTGTATTAATCATTACCACCAATATTATCTCCAACATCATCTCCAACACCATATTTATTACCATCTCCACCACTGTATTAATCATTACCACCAATATTATCTCCAACATCATCTCCAACACCATATTAATTACCATCTCCACCACTGTATTAATCATTACCACCAATATTATCTCCAACATCATCTCCAACACCATATTTATTACCATCTCCACCACTGTATTAATCATTACCACCAATATTATCTCCAACATCATCTCCAACACCATATTTATTACCATCTCCACCACTGTATTAATCATTACCACCAATATTATCTCCAGCACCATCTCCACCACTGTATTAATCATTACCACCAATATTATCTCCAGCATCATCTCCACCACTGTATTAATCATTACCACCAATATTATCTCCAGCATCATCTCCAACATCATATTAATACCATCTCCACCACTGTATTAATCATTACCACCAATATTATCTCCAGCATCATCTCCAACATCATATTTATTACCATCTCCACCACTGTATTAATCATTATAACCAATATTATCTCCAACATCATCTCCAACACCATATTTATTACCATCTCCACCACTGTATTAATCATTACCACCAATATTATCTCCAGCATCATCTCCAACACCATATTTATTACCATCTCCACCACTGTATTGATCATTACCACCAATATTATCTCCAGCATCATCTCCAACACCATATTAATTACCATCTCCACCACTGTATTGATCATTACCATCAATATTCTCTCCAGCATCATCTCCAACACCATATTTATTACCATCTCCACCACTGTATTAATCATTACCACCAATATTATCTCCAGCATCATCTCCAACACCATATTTATTACCATCTCCACCACTGTATTAATCATTACCACCAATATTATCTCCAGCATCATCTCCAACACCATATTTATTACCATCTTCACCACTGTATTAATCATTATAACCAATATTATCTCCAACATCATCTCCAACACCATATTTATTACCATCTCCACCACTGTATTAATCATTATAACCAATATTATCTGCAGCATCAGCTCCAACACCATATTTATTACCATTTAATTACCATCTCCACCACTGTATTAATCATTATAACCAATATTATCTGCAGCATCATCTCCAACACCCTATTTATTACCATCTCCACCACTGTATTAATCATTACCACCAATATTATCTCCAGCATCATCTCCAACACCATATTTATTACCATCTCCACCACTGTATTAATCATTATAACCAATATTATCTCCAGGATCATCTCCAACACCATATTTATTACCATCTCCACCACTGTATTAACCATTACCACCAATATTATCTGCAGCATCATCTCCAACACCATATTTATCACCATCTCCACCACTGTATTAATCATTACCACCAATATTATCTCCAGCATCATCTCCAACACCATATTTATTACCATCTCCACCACTGTATTAATCATTACCACCAATATTATCTCCAGCATCATCTCCAACACCATATTTATTACCATCTCCAGCACTGTATTAATCATTACCACCAATATTATCTCCAGCATCATCTCCAACACCATATTTATTACCATCTCCACCACTGTATTAATCATTACCACCAATATTATCTCCAGCATCATCTCCAACACCATATTTATTACCATCTCCACCACTGTATTAATCATTACCACCAATATTATCTCCAACACCATATTTATTACCATCTCCACCACTGTATTAATCATTACCACCAATATTATCTCCAGCATCATCTCCAACACCATATTTATTACCATCTCCACCACTGTATTAATCATTACCACCAATATTATCTCCAGCATCATCTCCAACACCATATTTATTACCATCTCCACCACTGTATTAATCATTATAACCAATATTATCTCCAGCATCATCTCCAACACCATATTTATTACCATCTCCACCACTGTATTAATCATTACCACCAATATTATCTCCAGCATCATCTCCAACACCATATTTATTACCATCTCCACCACTGTATTAATCATTACCACCAATATTATCTCCAGCATCATCTCCAACACCATATTTATTACCATCTCCACCACTGTATTAATCATTACCACCAATATTATCTCCAGCATCATCTCCAACACCATATTTATTACCATCTCCACCACTGTATTAATCATTACCACCAATATTATCTCCAGCATCATCTCCAACACCATATTTATTACCATCTCCACCACTGTATTAATCATTACCACCAATATTATCTCCAGCATCATCTCCAACACCATATTTATTACCATCTCCACCACTGTATTAATCATTACCACCAATATTATCTCCAGCATCATCTCCAACACTATATTTATTACCATCTCCACCACTGTATTAATCATTACCACCAATATTATCTCCAGCATCATCTCCAACACCATATTTATTACCATCTCCACCACTGTATTAATCATTACCACCAATATTATCTCCAGGATCATCTCCAACACCATATTTATTACCATCTCCACCACTGTATTAATCATTACCACCAATATTATCTCCAGCATCATCTCCAACACCATATTTATTACCATCTCCACCACTGTATTAATCATTACCACCAATATTATCTCCAGGATCATCTCCAACACCATATTTATTACCATCTCCACCACTGTATTAATCATTACCACCAATATTATCTCCAGCATCATCTCCAACACCATATTTATTACCATCTCCACCACTGTATTAATCATTATAACCAATATTATCTCCAGCATCATCTCCAACACCATATTTATTACCATCTCCACCACTGTATTAATCATTACCACCAATATTATCTCCAGCATCATCTCCAACACCATATTTATTACCATCTCCACCACTGTATTAATCATTACCACCAATATTATCTGCAGCATCATCTCCAACACCATATTTATTACCATCTCCACCACTGTATTAATCATTACCACCAATATTATCTCCAGCATCATCTCCAACACCATATTTATTACCATCTCCACCACTGTATTAATCATTACCACCAATATTATCTCCAGCATCATCTCCAACACTATATTTATTACCATCTCCACCACTGTATTAATCATTACCACCAATATTATCTCCAGCATCATCTCCAACACCATATTTATTACCATCTCCACCACTGTATTAATCATTACCACCAATATTATCTCCAGGATCATCTCCAACACCATATTTATTACCATCTCCACCACTGTATTAATCATTACCACCAATATTATCTCCAGCATCATCTCCAACACCATATTTATTACCATCTCCACCACTGTATTAATCATTACCACCAATATTATCTCCAGCACCATCTCCAACACCATATTTATTACCATCTCCATCACTGTATTAATCATTATAACCAATATTATCTCCAGCATCATCTCCAACACCATATTTATTACCATCTCCACCACTGTATTAATCATTACCACCAATATTATCTCCAGCATCATCTCCAACACTATATTTATTACCATCTCCACCACTGTATTAATCATTATAACCAATATTATCTCCAGCATCATCTCCAACACCATATTTATTACCATCTCCACCACTGTATTAATCATTACCACCAATATTATCTCCAGCATCATCTCCAACACTATATTTATTACCATCTCCACCACTGTATTAATCATTATAACCAATATTATCTCCAGCATCATCTCCAACACCATATTTATTACCATCTCCATCACTGTATTAATCATTATAACCAATATTATCTCCAGCATCATCTCCAACACCATATTTATTACCATCTCCACCACTGTATTAATCATTACCACCAATATTATCTCCAGCATCATCTCCAACACTATATTTATTACCATCTCCACCACTGTATTAATCATTACCACCAATATTATCTCCAGCATCATCTCCAACACCATATTTATTACCATCTCCACCACTGTATTAATCATTACCACCAATATTATCTCCAGGATCATCTCCAACACCATATTTATTACCATCTCCACCACTGTATTAATCATTACCACCAATATTATCTCCAGCATCATCTCCAACACCATATTTATTACCATCTCCACCACTGTATTAATCATTACCACCAATATTATCTCCAGCACCATCTCCAACACCATATTTATTACCATCTCCATCACTGTATTAATCATTATAACCAATATTATCTCCAGCATCATCTCCAACACCATATTTATTACCATCTCCACCACTGTATTAATCATTACCACCAATATTATCTCCAGCATCATCTCCAACACTATATTTATTACCATCTCCACCACTGTATTAATCATTATAACCAATATTATCTCCAGCATCATCTCCAACACCATATTTATTACCATCTCCACCACTGTATTAATCATTACCACCAATATTATCTCCAGCATCATCTCCAACACTATATTTATTACCATCTCCACCACTGTATTAATCATTATAACCAATATTATCTCCAGCATCATCTCCAACACCATATTTATTACCATCTCCATCACTGTATTAATCATTATAACCAATATTATCTCCAGCATCATCTCCAACACCATATTTATTACCATCTCCACCACTGTATTAATCATTACCACCAATATTATCTCCAGCATCATCTCCAACACCACATTTATTACCATTTAATTACCATCTCCACCACTGTATTAATCATTATAACCAATATTATCTGCAGCATCATCTCCAACACCCTATTTATTACCATCTCCACCACTGTATTAATCATTACCACCAATATTATCTGCAGCATCATCTCCAACACCATATTTATCACCATCTCCACCACTGTATTAATCATTATAACCAATATTATCTCCAGCATCATCTCCAACACCATATTTATTACCATCTCCACCACTGTATTAATCATTACCACCAATATTATCTGCAGCATCATCTCCAACACCATATTTATTACCATCTCCACCACTGTATTAATCATTACCACCAATATTATCTCCAACATCATCTCCAACACCATATTTATTACCATTTTATTACCATCTCCATCACAGTCATAATCATTACCACCATTATTAGAATTACAACCACTATAATCATTACCTCTCATATTAAAAATAATAATAACCAACAGCACTCTTATATAACCACCACCATCAACGCCATACTCATAAGCTCCATCATAATCATATTCATGTCACCATTTAAAAGATTAATTTGTCAAATCAACACTGCAGTACCAGTCGTTTGTTGGTCTTCTGCAGCTCCTGCTTGTGTTTCTGCTCCTTCTTCAGAGTCTCCTCAACCTGAGAGAGATTTTGCTCAACACGAGACAAAGCCTGAAACACACACATAGCAGCATTTTCACAAATATAATCACATGTGGAAGTGTGTGTGTGTGTGTGTGTGTGTACCTGTGCATGTTTGTTGTGTGTTTTCTCTGCGGTCTCCTTCTCCTCCTGCAGGCGTTTCATCTCCTCATTTCGCTCCTGATCGTGTCTCTTCCAGCCCTCAACAACCTTCACCAGTGTCTGACACACACACACACACACCCTACTGTAGTTTTACAGTGTTTATACATCATGACCAAAAAAACACACACAATAAGAGTAATGATCAGACTGCAGACAAGATGGCCTCATTCACTTCACAAACACATCCAGAAATGACATTAAAAAATATTTACTAGTAAATATGCATTCATTATTTACAATAGACATATGCTATTGTTTAATCTACTATCATTATTCTATGGGCTCATTTCCACTGCACAACAAACAGGCAGCCTGTATTGAGGACCAAGAGTGACTTAATTAATTTAAAATGATTTATTAATATCAGTGGTGGGCCGTTATCGGCGTTAACGCAAGACTCTTATCTTATCTACTCTTACGCGATAAAAAAAAAATATGGCCGTTAATCTATTCTCAAAGTTGGATTTGGAGCTGGCTCTATTCTACGCAAGCTTTGATGACTTTCACCTTGATATTTTAGCGCGGATGTATACCTGACGGTGAGCCGTCTGACAAAAAAGTGCCCTTCTGAATCAAATCAGTAGGATGCCTGACTTTAGCTGCAGAATCGGCAGTTTCACTTTAACTCACGAACATTTCATTCATGCCCCCGTGACAAACTGGGGTATTAGACGCAGATAAGGGGTAAGGACTGCTGAGAGTGTTATGGAATTTAATAACGCATGCTGAATGGAAAGAAAAAACTTCCGCATTTTGCGATATGTGTGTGTGCGGTCCTTTACTGACGGCCGTGTGTGTGGATCTTGTCGGAAAATATGGTGAAAAGTGCTACATGACGGTAATAGTTTGATTGCGGTGTTTACTTCAGTAATGCCACTAATACATGTGCTCCACATGTCTTAACTCCATTTCTGTTTAGTTCAGTTATGACGGATTAAGGTCATCAATAATGGCTGTTTGGAGTTTATGTAGGCCTACAGTTCAATATAATGTTTAACTGAATAAACAGTAAACACAAGTACATCTTATTGAACATCATTTATTTTCATCACTGATTATCACAGTAGAACAGTTTCTCAAGCAGTTTGTGATGCATTTTGGAAACAGGAGATGAGCCCCTGTTCTAATGCGCCACCTGTCTTGAGAAACCCATTCTTAAAGACTTACTTGTAGTCATTATTTGGGTAGCACACATATTCTGAATCCCTTCGGCAGAATTCAAATGAGCCATTTTAATCTAGATTAACTCCAAGATTACAGTGAGATTAATCTAAATAAAAAAATGTATCTATGTCACCTATAAATAATATGCTTTTTTTACTCAACAAAATTCTCAACAATCAGTAAATGTGATGCAGAAGTGGGATGTAATATTTTATTGACTATTTTTGCAAGAAGGCGGCACTTTAGTTGAGTACATTTCCTTATAAGCCTATTACACAGAGTTTTTATGCCTTTTACGAAGTCAAATTTAAGCACTTTTCAAGGACTTTCCATGAGCTTTTTCAAACCTTCCAGCACTTTCCAAGCATATGCATTCTTCATCCCATTATACCATATACAGTGGGGAAAATAAGTATTGAACACGCCCCCATTTTTCTCAGAAAACATATTTCTAAAGATGCTGTTGACTTTAAATTTTCAGCAGATGTTGGTAACAACCAAAGAAATCCATATAGGCAAAGAGAATAAATCTAATTAGTTTACAAATAAAGTTGTGTGTAATAAAATGAAATACGCATGGTAAAAGTACTGAACAAATAAAGAAAGGAAGGTGTAGTTGGGCAGTGAAAGCCCAGACAGCAGCTGAAATCTCTCAGTAGTTCTTCATCAACCCTCTGCTCTTCCTCAGTGTAAATCAATATCAGCTGCTTCAGTCCAACATCTACATTAGCAGGAGGATGAAGATGAACCCAGGGTGGACATTTCAGCAAGACAATGATCCAAAACACAGCTAAGGAGATTCTCAGATGCTTTCAGAGAAAGAAAATCAAGCTGTAGAATGGCCTAGCCAATCACCTGACCTCAATCCAATAGAAAATACAGAATAAAGCTCAGATTTGATAGACGAGACCCACAGAAGCATCAATATTTTGACACTCTGTGAGAAACTCACACCTGAGCAATGCATGAGGCTTCATTCTCCATATGAGAGGCGTCTTAGAGCTGCCGTCATTAAAAAAGCCTTTATATAAAGTGTTAAACACATTTCAGTAGTTCAGCACTTTCTCCTTCTGTCATTTCACTGATATTACACATTTTGTTTTATTTTTATGTGTTTATTGTTTGGGTTTTACCAAAATCTGCTTCAATTCCAGATCAACAGCTCCTTTAGAAATATTATTCCCAGGAAAAAACATGACAATGTGTTCAATACTTATTTTCCCCGCTGTATTGTTTTCTATAGTATAGTATATTAGGATGTCTGCCCAAAGCCCAACACTGAATTACTGTCATTTACTCTGTTAAATGTTATTTATTTGTATATATAAAAAGTGTCATCCTTCACCTGAAATTTATTTTTATTTTAATGAAAAAAGACAGGCAGATCCCACGTTACAGACTCCAGAGTTTTCATTTCATGCAGAAAGATTATATAACATATAGATAATATAAAATAGTAAAACAATTTATTACAAAATCCGCACAATTACATTGAAACACACACTCTTTACAAGCGCTCTTTTAAACCTTTAAATCAGTAGTTTTATTATTTATGATTATACTGTGTGTTTACCTTGTCCAGCTGTTCAATCATGATGTCTTTCTTGCGGTCGGCGGCTACAGCGAGTGTTAACTGCTGCTGAAACTGAAGAACTTTACTTTGGAGAGACGCCACCTGCTGCTCACACACCTGAAACACACACAAACACACACACACACTCACTCAGACAATGTGACAGATTTGTAAACCCTATTTTAAATTAAATCTTTAAAGAGCTCCAATTGTGGCCTTTTAACAAGATGTAAAATAAATATTTTGTGTCTCCAGAGTGTGTCTGTGAAGTTTTAGCTCAAGATACTCATCAGATCATTTATAAATAAATAAAAAAGACAGTCAGACAGTTACAGCTCATCCAGAACGCTGCGGCTCTGACCAGACCAAGGATATCAGAGCACATCACACCTGTCCTCAGGTCTTTACACTGGCTCCCAGTTACACTCTGAATAGATTTTAAAGTATTATTACTGCTCTATAAATCACTAAATGGCCTCAATTTGTAATGTAATGAGCTAAAAGGAGCTCAATACATTACAGATATGCTCACTGAATACAAACCTAACAGATCACTCAGATCTTTAGGATCAAATAAACTAGAACTTCCAAGAGTTCAGTCAAAGCAGGGTGAATCGGCTTTCAGCTACTAACAGCGCCCCCTGCTGCTGGAATCAGCTTCCAGAAATGATCAGATGTGCTCCAACATTAGGCACATTCATATCAAGACTGAACACACATCTGTTTAGCTGTGCCTTTACTGTATTAGCACTGTGCTACGTCCGACAGATCGCACTATTGTGTCTTTCTCTTATTTTTTATTCTTTTATAACCTGTTTAAACACATTTTAATCTGTTTTTATACTATTTGTCTTTTTTATACTTGTCTCTTTTATTCCTGTTTATGTAAAGCACTTTGAATTGCCACTGTGTATGAAATGTGCTATAGAAATAACCTTACCTATAAATACCCTGCTGAAAATGTACATTTTTGGGTCAGAGGGAATTTTAGCCTGTGCCCGTAACACAGACTTTGACAGTGCAGTAACCAAAAACGTAACACTAATAAATGATATTATTTATTTATTTACTTTCTCAGTAGTATTTTAAGGTTACAATACAAATACAATTTGAACCACTTGTTTGTTAAACACAGTAAGCCTCGACTTTCGTTAAATATAACTACTAAAAACAGAAACACAAACTGTATTTGAAAGTAAACCATATAAACATTTGCAAATGATTTAATAACATTACACAAGTCTGAAAAACTGACTAAATATTTAGTTATTCATTTAGATGAGTAAATAGACTCAATGACAGCCACTTTACCAAAGTTTAATTGCATTTATTTACTTATACAATGAAGACTATACCGTGTTATTACATATATTTACAGTTTCTGAACCTCATGTGTCTGAACCTCAACCGTAAACCATAAAGCGCTGTTTATTTCATGTTTATCTTTGTTCTACTGTTTTTATCTCTGCATTCATTTGTTTTAATTTGGTGTATTTTATGCAGATGCACAACAAAATCATCCTAATCCAATTTAAAATGAGGAATGCTTTCCAAATAGTTGCACAAGTCATTTTGTGAAATTACATACATATCGCAATGCACAGTCAGAATTATTAGCCCGCCTTTGATTTGTTTTCTTTTTTAAATATTTCCCAAATGATGTTTAACAGAGCAAGGAAATTTTCACAGTATGTCTGATAATATTGTTTCTTCTGGAGAAAGTCTTATTTGTTTTATTTTGGCTAAAATAAAAGCAATTTTTAATTGTTTAACAGCCATTTTAAGGCTCGTAGCAAGACACTTTATAGATTTTGGACATTACTTGCACCAAGAGGAATGAATGAGGACTTGGACCTTTCAGTTTGTTGTTTAGCTATGATATTAGGAATCATGGATTTTCAGTTGTGACACAAGTAATGCGATGAAAATGGATTTATAATGTTTTTTAAGGGTTGGAATTTCACTGCATTGACGTTGTGACGGTCGCAGTGTTCTAGGAGTTGGTGTCCACTAGATGGAGGTGTTGTGTGATTTGCTTTTTTAGAGTATTGAACAGGCGCAGTGTTTTGCCGTGATTACGTTTGGACCAGGTGCGGAGTGTTACCTGTGATGTGCGTTTGGATGAAGACCAAGAGAACAGGACTGCGGGCGTTCATCCTTCCCTCTTCAGTTTTGGAGTTTTTATTGTTTTCTTTTCTTTATATTTATGTTTCATTTCACTTCATTTTTAATTAAATATATTTAAGTTGATTTGATTTTCTGGTTTGGGTTTTTATTTGGTTTTGTTGCTACTTTCTTGAGCCAGGAGGTTGTAACAACGTAGACATGAATAAAGATGCGGTCACATCGGGCTTTTCCTCCCATATACTTCCATTCATACGCACGCGAATGCGTCAGACCAGAAACGCAGGGTCATGCGTCAAGTTTCGCAGTTCACTTGTGAGCTTTGTGAACTCTGACCTGCGAAATCGCATCACTTGACTGCGTGAGACCAATCGAGGATCAAAACATGACCTCTCTGGACAGAAATTTAAAGCATGGAGCAATCGCTCGCTTTAATGTCTAATCATCTTGTTTAATCCCGCCCCTTCTCACAGCGCCGCACGACAGAATTTCACACACACAAAGCCCAGTGTGACTGCAGCTTCAGGGAATGATGATAATTGATATGCTAATTTCTTGTAAAATAATGTTTTTCAGGTAAGGGTATTTCTCGTGTGGTTAATTATGATATATTGAAATGAAAACGAGACTATTGGCAATCATTGAGTAGCCGACTAGATAATTGACACAACATAACAAATGCATTTTTTAATGTTTTGGTCTGTCAGAATTTCCTTATATTAATGTAAATATGCTATTTTCCTGATCAATAATGTTTCTGAAGGTGAGGGTAAATATATCTTGTGTGGTTATGTGTGTTGGTGAAGTAAGATTGTCTTTAATCATCGAGTGACTGTCAAATGTATTTCTTAATGTTTTGGACTGTCGGATTTTCATTGTATTGATGTACAGATAAGCAAATGATGATAACTGATATGCTATTCCTCTGTGAAATAATGTGTTAAATATGAAGGTAAATAGTCCTTATGTGGTTAATCATGGAATAATGAAATGAAAATGCGGTTGTTTTTTGATCATCCAGTGGCCGTCTAACTAATGACGCAATGTGATTAATTATGGGATAAAAGGGTGGAGTGAGAGGATTGTGTGCCATTGAGGAAGGCATTGTGCTGAAATGTTTGTGTTTTTAAATCACCCGAAGAAATTAAAAATAAAAACAGTACGAAGCTCAATTACTTGAGGAGTGCGAATCATTACCTTTTTGAACAATAGTATTGACAAAATTAACGCACCAAACGAGTTTCTTTAAAAACTGTGAGCGCGCAGGGCAAACTACATTACTCAACAGCCATTTTAAGGTCAATATTATTAGCCCCTTAAAGCTAATTTGTTTTCAATAGTCTACAGAACAAACCATCATTATACAATGACTTGCCTAATTACCCTAACCTGCCTAGTTAACCTAATTAACCTAGTTAAGCCTTTAAATGTCACTTTAATCTGTATAGAAGTGTCTTGAAGAATATCTAGTCTAATATTATTCACTGTCATCATGACAAAGAGAAAATAAATCAGTTATTAGAGATGAGTTATTAAACTATTATGATTAGAAATGTGTTGAAGAAATCTGCTCTCTGTTAAACAGAAATTGAGGAAAAAATAAACAGGGGGGCTAATAATTCTGACTTCAACTGTATATTGCAGAAAAACTAAATATAGCGATATCAGTTTTTGTCCATTATCGTGCCTACCAATGACCACAGCTTCAGCTCAAAATCTTCTTTAACGCTCTGCTGAAAGTTAAAAAAATAAAATAAAAAAATCACCTACATACAGGGGGGGATAACTGCTCATTTTTGTGTGAACTACCCCTTTTACCTTGCGGCGCTCTCTCTCTCTCTCCAGACTGTCTCTCAGCACCTGCAGCTCAGAAACTGCACTGCTCACATCTGAATGAAGACGGGAATAACGCGGGAACAACTCCTCCACACCACCTATACACACACCACTGACACACACACACACGTTTAGAGGCACAGAGAGTGAGGTTTCTGAAAATAGTCTCATCTGATTACAGTGAAATATTATTACAATTGAAAAATTGCTTTGTGTGCGAATAAGAAGCGACACGGTGGCTCAGTGTTCTCTCCGTGTTGGCGTGGGTTTCCTCCGGGTGCTCGGGTTTCCCCCACAGTCCAAACACATGTGCTATAAGGGAATTGATGAAGTAAATTGGCTGTAGTGTATGAGTGTGTGAGAATGAGTGCATATGGGTGTTTCCCAGTATTGGGTTGCAGCTGGAAGGGCATCTGCTGCGTAAAACATATACTGGAATAGTTGGTGGTTCATTCCACTGTGGTAACCCCAGATGAATAATGGGACAAAGCTGAAGGATAATGAATGAAGATTCTCTTTTGCTATTCAGATTATAACAAGTATATGCGTGTGTGTGTTTCACCTGAGCAGGCGTGACGTGGCATCGCTCTCATGTGAATCATCCAGGAAGTGCTGCGATGCAGGGGTCAGAAAATCTACAGGGTCAAATTCCAAAGGTGAGGTAAAACCTTCGACATTAAGTGCACCTAATGTGTTTCTGCATCCCAATTCGTATACAATCCTCCCTAAATAGTAGTCAAAAACAGAACGAGTGTGTCCCACATTATAGTATGCTAAAATGAGTTCTACCATTTCTAGTGGAAATTCATTTTTGGAGGTCTGTGCTCACTCTAATGGTTAATATTTCCCATAATACATTGCAAACTGGAAGTGAATTTGATTAGAACTACAAACACGGATAAAAAGTGTTAAAAAAACTACAAAGATGTCGGACGTACGAGACATAAGTGGAGAAGCGTAGGTAAAGATGTTTGAATGATTGGTCATTAATATCGAAACTACAGGTAAATGTTTATATGATGTTCTCCAGGTTAGAAGAAAAACTACAAAAATGGCAGATGTGTAAAATCAATGGTTTAAGTGCAAAGGATTTGGTAAAGAAGTTTGAATGATTGTTCATTAATATGTGACCTAATTAAGAATCTTTTATTTCTATTTCCTCTTCAACAACAATAATGAACCTCTATAAAGACGTGTTTGGACTTCTGAATGCAAAATGATCCAAACCCCTGAGGAGAATTCTCCGCATGAAAGACTCGTGAACGGCGGATTAACCTGCTGTTTCTTCCCCAATATAGTAGAAAAGGAAATACGACAGAAATGTGGATGATGTGTGGAGATGACTGACAGGGCTCGTAACTAAACAACAGAACGGTCCATTATTGAGGAAGTAGTTTGTCCCAAAGCTTGCACACTCCTCTGTTACACACTCAAAAGCATGTATTTTTCTGCTTTAAAGAGTGCGGACATTAGGACGTAGTATAAGTAGGCAAATTGGGATGCAGCGTGTGTGTGTGTGTGTATGTGTGTTCTCACCAAGCCTGTCTGCAGCTGTCTGTGTTGGCCTCAGTATGGACTGTAAGTGTGTCCTCACACTCTCCATCTCCTCTATGTGCTTCCTGCCACTCTACACACATACACACACAGGTTATTATAGTAAACAAAAACCAAGGGTCCCACTTTATATTAAGTGTCCCTAATGGTCCCACTTTATTTTGATGGTCTATTTGTTGAATTTAAGTTGCATTGCATCTACATGCCAACTAATTCTCATTAGATTATAAGTAGACTGTTAGGTTAGGGTTAGTGTAAGTTGACATGTACTTGCAAAGTTTCTTATAGTCAGTTAAATGTCTGTTGAACACACACACACCCACACACACGCACACACACACACGAATTAAAAATCAGTGTTACACTATTGAGCCAGATCAGTCTTAATAATAATACCTTTACAAAATAAAATGATTTATGAAAACCAATTCGTAAATTTAAAACAATTCATAAATGCACAAATCCAATTCGTAAATTCAAGCCATAAATTCATAAATGCGTGAAGGAAGTCAGAATGCATATTTGATATGCATATTTGTAAACATTATAAATGCATTTAGGTAAGATGCATTTGTGTGAGTATTTGGGGAATTATTTATGCTTTTTACTAGTGAATTGAGGAATTGTCTACTGAATTTACAGACTGTATTTGTGCATTTATGAATTGTGCATTAAGAATTGACTAATCGGATTTTATAAATGTAAATTGTTCTGTGCACGTATTCATTTTATTTTTGCAAATGTATTATTATAGAGACTGATCCGGCTCCATATTTACACAGGCATTACCGTCGGTTGTGCAGATCTCAGGCTCTTCAGAGGTTGAAGTCCCACCTCTTCTGCGTCTGACTCAAGCCCCTCCTCTCCTGAGCCAATTACATCATGGGAGGAGGCGGAGTCCAGACTGAGCTCCTCCAGCCTATCAGAGAGCAAAGGGGGTGTAGCAGAGGTCGTCCTGACAGCAGTGAGATCAGGAGAGGACAGAGCGAATGACACCTGCCTGACAGACATTAATTACATGCACATCAATACTCCGATATTAATCTCATTTGATTCAATCAATATTCAAATAGTCCATGGCAGATCAGTACCAACTGGAACTTCATAAAAAAAATTTAAATGAATACATAAAATAAAAAAAAATATTAATAAAACATATATAATGAAAAAAATTATAATAATACAAAATAACAATAAATAAAAAATTTGCAGTTTCCACTGCAGTTTCGGGTGTTTATACTTTCGAGGCGTGCCCAGCTGAGCTCAATCAGCAAAGCGTCAGGGGTGTATATAAGCGGCTAATCTCACCGCGGCAGCGGTCGCGGCAGCCATCGTGTGAAGACCGACGAGTGTGAAGACCGACGAGTGTGAAGACCGACGAGTGTGAAGACCGACGAGTGTAAAGACCGACGAGTGTAAAGACCGACGAGTGTAAAGACCGACGAGCGTAAAGACCGACGAGTGTAAAGACCATCGACTCTACCTGTGCGACTCCACCGAGCAAAGACACCGACAAAGCACTTGAGTACTTTTTACTTTATTATTTTACTTTATCTCTGCACTCATTATTGTTTTCCTTGCACTTTTATTATGTGTTTACTAATTCCTGTTGTTACTAACACTTGCAGAGCACGGGAGGTACGCTGCAGGCGCAACCCTCACAACCTTCGATTAATTCATCTATCTTCTATTTCACAACTCTCTCTCTCTGTGGGCCTCTGGAATTGTCAATCTGCTGTTAACAAAGCAGATTTTATTACCTCCATAGCCACTCATTCTGACTTTAGTCTCATGGCTCTAACTGAGACCTGGCTGAGACCGGTGGACACTGCTACACATGCAGCTCTTTCTACTAATTTCTCTCTTTCCCACACTCCTCGTCAGACAGGGAGAGGGGGTGGGACTGGACTACTGATTTCCAAAGAATGGAAATTCACTCAGAGACCGTCCCTGCCAAAAATCAGCTCTTTTGAATTCCATGCAGTCACCATTATCCACCCCTTCCACATAAATGTTAGGTCACTTCTTAGATGAACTGGATGTTCTTCTCTCATCTTTTTCTGATTTTGACACTCCCTTGTTGGTGCTAGGTGACTTCAACATTCACATTGAAAGACCTCAAGCTGCTGACTTCCAGACTCTGCTTGCCTCTTTTGACCTCAAAAGAGCACCTACTTCTGCTACTCACAAATCAGGTAATCAGCTAGACCTTTTTACACTCGACATTGCCTCGCTGATCAAACACTAGTAACTCCACTACAAACATCGGATCATTTCCTTCTCTCTCTCAACATCCACATTACTCCTGAGCCGCCGCACACTCCAACTCTAGTTGCCTTTCGCAGAAACCTACGCTCTCTCTCACCCACTAGACTATCCACCATTGTTTCAAACTCTCTTCCTCCATCTTGCAAACTCTCTGCACTTGATACGAACAGTGCCACTGATACACTCTGCTCCACGCTAACATCATGTCTAGACAGACTATGCCCTCTTACATCCAGACCAACCCGGGCCAGTCCTCCTGCACCCTGGCTCTCTGATGTTCTCAGTGAGCATCGCTCTAAACTTCGGGCTGCTGAGAGAAGTTGGCGAAAAACTAAAAATCCTGAACAGCTCATAACATACCAAACTCTTCTCTCTTCTTTCTCGACTGAGGTTACTTCTGCAAAGCAGAAATACTTCCGTCAGAAAGTCAACAGTGCCACCAATCCTCGCTTACTTTTTAAAACATTTTCCTCCCTCCTCTATCCTCCTCCTTTACCAGCATCCTCCACACTCACTACTGATGACTTTGCTACATTCTTTTGCACCAAAACTGCAAAAATCAGTGCTCAATTTGCTGCACCTACAACAAACACGCAAGATACACCACCAACACCACACACACTCACCTCTTTCTCCCAGCTCTCTGAGTCTGAGGTGTCCAATCTCGTGCTATCAAGCCATGCAGCCACCTGTCCGCTTGATCCCATTCCCTCTCATCTCCTGCAAGCCATTTCTCCTGCAGTCATACCAACACTGACTCACATAATTAACACATCTCTTGACTCTGGTCTATTCCCTACTTCATTTAAGCAGGCTAGGGTGACCCCACTGCTAAAGAAACCCAACCTGGATATAACGCTACTTGAAAACTACCGACCGGTATCCCTGCATCCATTCATGGCCAAGATTCTGGAGAAAGTAGTGTTCAATCAAGTCCTAGACTTTCTTACTCAAAACAACCTCATGGACAACAAGCAATCTGGCTTTAAGAAAGGCCACTCAACTGAGACTGCCCTGCTCTCTGTCGTGGAGGACCTCAGTCTGGCTAAAGCAGACTCTAAATCATCTGTCCTCATCTTGCTGGATTTATCAGCTGCTGTTGACACTGTAAACCACCAGATCCTGCTATCTACGCTTGAGTCACTGGGCGTCGCAGGCACTGTTATTCAATGGTTCAGATCTTACCTCTCTGACAGGTCATTCAGGGTGTCTTGGAGGGGAGAGGTGTCCAACCTACAGCATCTAAACACTGGGGTACCTCAGGGCTCTGTTCTTGGGCCACTTCTCTTCTCCATCTACACGACATCTTTAGGAACAGTCATCCAGAAACATGGATTTTCCTACCACTGCTATGCTGATGATACCCAGCTATACCTCTCTTTTCACCATGATGATCCCTCGGTTCCAGCTCGCATTTCAGCCACTGCATCCAAAATGGTAAAAAGCCATGGAGTAACGATTGATGACCAACTGAACTTCTCTGACCACATTTCTAGAACTGCTCGATCGTGCAGATTCGCACTCTACAACATCAGAAAGGTCCGACCCTTCCTATCTGAACATACAGCTCAACTCATTGTTCAAGCTCTTGTTCTCTCCAAACTGGATTATTGCAACTCTCTACTAGCCGGGCTTCCAGCTAATTCTATCAAACCTCTTCAGCTGCTTCAGAACGCAGCAGCACGAGTGGTCTTTGATGAACCCAAGAGAGCACGTCACACCGCTACTCACCCGTTTGCACTGGCTGCCAGTTGCTGCTCGCATCAAATTCAAAGATGAATCTGATGTTTGCTTACAAAGCAACCTCTGGCTTTGCTCCTTATCTGCTCTCACTTCTGCAGATATATGTGCCCTCCAGAAACTTGCGTTCTGTGAATGAACGTCGCCTCGTTGTTCCATCCTTAAGAGGGAAGAAATCACTTTCCCGAACTCTCACATTCAATCTGCCCAGCTGGTGGAATGAACTCCCTAACTACATCAGAACAGCAGAGTCACTTGCTGTCTTCAAGAAACGACTGAAAACTCAACTGTTTAGTCTCCACTTTCCTTCCTAATCTGCAACTGCCTCTCTGGCTACACCAGTAACTGTACTCTCTCTCTCTCTCTCTCTCTCAAAAACACATTACTAATGCTTTGCTTCTTAGACTTTACACACCTGAAACTTGTCTATAGCACTTGCTCACTGCTGCTCTTATAGTTGTGTAAATTGCTTCCTTGTCCTCATTTGTAAGTCGCTTTGGATAATAGCATCTGCTAAATGACTAAATGTAAATGTAAATCTACGAGTACAAATGTTTTATTAATCTGCGGGTCACGTGTGTCCCAAACTGTGGGTTGTGATCCGTACGAATACCAAATCAACCGTTACACCCCTACTAAATAGTAGAAATTTGTAGTAGACATCTGCGCTCACTCGAATAGCTAAGATTACCCACAATACACTGCAAACTGGATGTGAATTTGATTAGAACTACAAACGTGGTCAAAAAGTGTTGAAAAACTACAAACATGGTAGGCGCACGAGACAGATAGTTAAGTGGAGTAAAACTATTTGAATGATTGTTAATCAATATCCAACCTACTGGAAAATGTTTACATTATGTTCTCCGGGTTATATTTCATTATCTGCAACAACAACGAGGACTTTTATAAAGATGTAATAAAGATGATAAGAGTAGGGCTGTGCAATATGATGATGATTTTATATATATATATATATATATATATATATATATATATATATATATATATATATATATATATATATATATATATATATATATATATATATATATATATAGTATGGACAAAATAAAAAGTCTATTGTCTGATTTTGTGCTCTCACATTTTATTCATGGCATCACAAATTGCATCGTTTACGATAATACTTTTTCATAATTATAAATGTATTTTATAATTATAATTATTAATATATGAGCGCAATATTATACTCATTACTGGGATGCAGACAGAAACATGAAGAACAATATAGTGAGAAAGTTGCAATCTTGAAAGTATAATGTTTACATTTTATTTAGTGATATATCTATTTTGTGTCTGTACTATATCGTGATATACAGTATATCATAAACATGGAATTACTTGGATGAGATTTTCGTCATATTGCTTAGTCCTACTTCATAGGGTTAAAGGGTTTCTCTGTGTTTGTATAAATCAAAGAGCCCAGTGTTCAAACAAAAAAAAACATTGTACAAGCATGTTGTCTGTGCATATTTAAACAACAACAAAAGACAAGAAAGATGCAGCACATACTGATGCAAACATTAAGAAAAGCAGGTAATTTAGCCAACAAAAACAAATCACAAAAATAACCCTTAAAGGGCACCTATGGTAAAAAATCTACTTTTCAAGCTGTTTGGACAGACATATGTGCATGTATGGTGTAAAGACCGTCATATTGTGGTGATATAAACACACCCAGGCCTTTTTTTTCAATTTAACAACATAGAAACGGTGGACCAATTGGAGCAGTTTTCAAACCGACCACAACTTTACGTAGGAGTGCGGTCCCCCCGCCCACCGAATTGATTGACAGCTGCGTATTAACATGTCCGGTAGTCACGTGTATAATCATATAAACAAGACCAGACGTGCGCAAAGCAGCCGGGAATAAAAGGTTTGTTCAGTTCACTAGGTTCATCAATCATCATCAAATGTGATCAAGAGTGAGTTTCACAAGTTTAACATGTTTTAAAACGGAGCATGTGTGTAATGAAGTACAGCGATTCACTTCATCAGCACAGCCGCGGGTCAGAACAGTTATAAAAGAAGACGCTTCAATCCCGGTTTGTGGACGTTAAATCAGGGTTATTTTGTACATGAACATCACAGATATCCATACAGCAGTGGAGATTAACCTGTATCATGTCACATTTACTGTGCAAAAAGAGTGCAAAGCTAAACGGGCGCTCTGTCTGTCTGTCTGTGTGTGTGTCTATGTGTGTCTGCTGCGGTGTGTGTGTGTGCGTGCGTGAACTTTGTGTGACCCTGCCATGCAACTGCACAATAAATACTCATTGGTAAAGTTCTTACTGTAGTATTTCTCACAAACGCTACGTGAGATCTGCTTCCTTTAATTCTGTCTGTTGTCTGGCGCTGCCGAGAGAGGAGATTAAGGCATGCAGAAAGGCACGTAGAAACGGTGGGTGGGGAGGACTAGCCTTAAAGAAGCAGTACACCAAAACCGCCACCCAGTGAAAAAATGTATAAATAGGAATTTAATAAAAGGTATAATAAATAATCTGATGGGTGTTTTGAGCTGAAACTTTACACACACTTTCTGGAGTCACAAAAGACTTATATTAAATCTGAAAAAGGGGCTAACCTAGGTGCCCCTTTAAAGGTGCCGTGAAGTGCTCAGAAATGAGCATTTTATATTTGATAGTGGCATAGTGTAGCCCCTCCTCTTTTAAAAAACAGCCAATAGCGTTTAGTTTTTCTTACAGCTCTGCCGGTGAGAGAGAGAATTTAGATTTTATTGCCATTTCAGCTTCTATGGCTATGTCAGGACAAAAAAACAGATCAAGTTTACTTCATTTTTATAAATACCACTTTTCTATAATTATACAAATATTCTAACAATTCAAATTCATCAACAGCAATAAATAATACACAATAAGTAATACAATAAATAATACACAAGGTAAATGTTAGGTCCCGTGTTTGTGGTTGTGTTGTGTGATTTGCAGAGCCTGCATGATTGCAGATCGGTGAGTGGGTCATCTCACCTGAGACCCATTATGTAGTGCCTATAAAGAATCCAACATTTGACACGAGAAGAGAGCTCGATTAGCCGGACCTCTCTGCCTGGCGTTTTTGATTTATTTTAGTTTGTTTTGGATCATGAGCTCAGTTCACTACCATGCACATGCTTTTTCACTACTGACTTCCATTTATACTGACTTTGATTGCTTTAAATACTTTTGTTAATGATGCTTTTTGTTAATAAATCATTCCTCTTTTCAATTTACCTGGTCCATATTGTCTCTCTGATGTTACAGTTGAGCCGGTTGTAACAGTAAAATACATAAGTAATAATAACTCTGCCAGTGAGAGTGGTTGAGCTCAAGTGGATCAAATAACATGTCAGACGCTCAAGAGCATTTGACTGGTCAGATGATTTGATGAGAAACTGAAGTATGAGGTGACGGGTAAAAAATATGCATTTAGGCGGAGGTGACAAGCTGCTTTGGATGTTTCTATCAGGTTTAGATCTTCTAAATGTGAATTTTGTCGCAGTTTAGGAGTTTCACACTGGATTATAGATATCATTACGACTAACAGACTGAAACTAACATCTAAAACACTTTATTTTAATTTCATGGACCCTTAAGGGACTGATTTATGGAGTGAGTAAATGTGCTGCAGGTGTACTGAGGCTCAGCTGTACCTGTCTGCAGCGTGACCTTTGACCTCCTGCTGTCGGCTGTGCTGTAATGAGCTGTAGAGCCGAGCGGTGACCTGACGAGACGCAGACAGAGGAGACGATGGCCAAGAGCGCACCAGACCACCATCACTAACACCATCAGCAGCAGCTCGGTTCACAGACATCTCACTGAAAACACACACATAGATTTCTTCAACACATTTCTAATCATAATAGTTTTAATAACTCATCTCTAATAACTGATTTATTTTCTCTTTGTCATGATGACAGTAAATAATATTAGACTAGATATTCTTCAAGACACTTCTATACAGCCTAAAGTGACATTTAAAGGCTTAACTAGGTTAATTAGGGTAAAGTTAGGGTAATTAGGCAAGTCATTGTATAACAGTGGTTTGTTCTGGAGACAATCCAAAACTAATATTGGTTAAGGGGGCTAATAATATTGACCTTAAAATGGCTTTAACCAGATTAGGTTACCCTGATGAAGGCAGATCTTTGCCGAAATGCGTAGGTTTCTTTTAAGATTAAGCCATGTGAATAAAGGCTTTTTAAAGTTTCCACATTTTCCGAGTGCCTTGGACTAATTTCTGTTGATGTTTTGATGAAGCCCTTACCCAAAGAGCACCAACCAAATATTTGAGTTACCCTTGAGCGCTTTTTGTTTGTTTTTCTGGATTTATGATTAAAAACTGCTTTTATTCTAGCCGAAATAAACCAAATAAGACTTTCTCCAGGAGAAAAAATATTAGAGGAAATACTGTGAAAAATTCCTGAATCATTTGGGAAATACAAAAACAACAACAACAAAAAAAAACCTCAAATGATCTTGTGACTGGAGTAATGATGCTAAAAATTAGGGCTGCACAATATATGGTTTCAGCATCGATATCACAATGTGTGTGTCCGCTAGGCATGGGACGATAACCGTTTTCATACTGCGGTTTGGAAAAGTCAAGGTCTTAATACCGCCCAAATTTTCTCCCTAAGGTATGTGCACTATATTTTTTTTGTTTTTTGTTTTTAGAATAGTATCTCGAGCTGAAAAAATATCCAAAGATGCCATTTTAAATTGAACTAATGAAGACAGCAGAAGTCAATGCTTCATTGTAATTATTTAGCCTGATCTATTTAATGCTCCAAAATATCATAAATCTTTATGAAAATACATTATATTGTTTTCAAAGTGGAATTTTTTTTAGTTTTTTTACTCAGACATTTAAAAAGAATCTATTTTAGAGCAGCGATCACAATACCGTGATATTGTTATCCAAGGTTATCATACCGTCAGAATCTTATACTGGCCCATGCCTAGTGTACGCAATAGCTACATCGCAGAATACGCAATGTTAATGTTAAATATAGTCAATCAACAATTGAGAACACAAGAGATTTGTGGAGTCATTGCAATGTATAACCAGAACAGAGTGAAACTTTATCATTTGCGTGAGTTTTAAAGGCATTTCAAGAAAGTGTTGAGCATTCGGGCACAATAATGTAAAACAGCTGTAACTTTAAGGAAGAACGATTCTACTGATTTAATAATACAATGAAAACTATAGTGTTATTTTACTTTACATTATTACATTTCTGTGTCTGAATACAGTTTGGCTCTCCGGAAAACTATACAGCACTGTTTATTTAACTTTTTCTTTGCTCTATTTCAATTGAATTCATCTTTATTTCTCTAGCGCTTTTATCGTGTAGATTGTGTCAAAGCAGCTGAACACAGAAGTTCTAGTTAAGATGTTGGTACGACGTTGGATTTTGCTCAGCTTCCAACACAACTTAAAATCAACATCGTTATTGGACGTCAAATTAAGGCTAGATATTGAATTTTTACATTTAGGTCATCTGACGTCTTGACATACATCTAACCTAATATTAACGTCTTATGATGTTGTACCTGCTGGGATGTCAGGCTAAATAATTCAAATAACTCATTGAATCCATCCTTCCGCGTCAATCGTCTTCATTTGTTTCAAAATCATAGATTTCTGTGCAATTTAAAACAGCATCTTTAGATATCTTTTCTCCTGGAGATACTTTTTTCCTATAAACAACAACAAAAAACTAAACAAAAATCGTACACATACCCTAGAAACAGTATAGCAGAAAATTTTGGTGGTTTTGAAACCTTGACTTTTCCAAACCGCGGTATACCTTAAAAACGGTTATCATCCCATGCCTACTCACATCGACCCACCAATCTAAATTAATGATTTCCTTCCACTAATAGAACAATTCAAGCCATCTGGTGAAATCGTATTCATCTGGCAGAAAAACTAAATATCCCAATGCCAGGTTTTTTCAATATCGTGCAGCCCTGCGAACATTTCAGCCTAAAACATATTAAAATAGAAAGCACTTATTTTAAATCAATACTTCACATGTTTACTTTTGAACGTTTTTGCTGTAATTTGGATAAAACAAATGCAGGCTGGAGAGCAGAAAACACTTCATTAAAGCATTACAAACCTCACTGTCATCTTACATTTGACTCATTTATTTATTTATTTGCGTATTTATTTATTTGTGTATTTATTGATTTAATTATTTATTTATTCACGTATTTATTTATTTGTGTATTTATTTATTCGCGTATTTATTTATTCGCGTATTTATTTATTTATGAGTAATTTGGATAATACAAATGCAGGCTGGAGAGCAGAAAACACTCCATTAAAGCATTACAAACCTCACTGTCATCTTACATTTCACTCATTTATTTATTTAAGTATTTATTTATTTATTTATTTATTTATTCATTTGTTCATTTATTTACTTATTTGCGTACTTATTTATTTGCATATTTGCGTATTTATTTATTTGTGTATTTATTTAATTATTTATTCATTCACGTATTTATTTATTTGTGTATTTATTTATTTACGTATTTATTTATTTGTGTATTTATTAATTTATTTATTTATTTGCGTATTTATTTATTTATTTATTCACGTATTTATTTATTTGTGTATTTATTTACTTAATTATTTATTTATTCACATATTTATTTATTTGTGTATTTATTTATTCACATATTTATTTATTTGCGTAATTTAATTATTCTCGTATTTATTTATTTGTGTATTTATTTATTTAATTATTTATTTATTCACATATTTATTTATTTGTGTATTTATTTATTTAATTATTTATTTACTTGTCTATTTATTTATTTAATTAATTATTTATTCACATATTTATTTGTGTTTTTATTTATTTAATTATTTATTTATTCACGTATTTATTTATTTGTGTATTTATTTATTCACGTATTTATTTATTTGTCTATTTATTTATTTAATTATTTATTTATTCACATATTTATTTATTTAATTATTTATTTATTCAAGTATTTATTTGTCTATTTATTTATTTATTCACATATTTATTTATTTGTGTATTTATTTTTTTAATTACTTATTTATTCACGTAATTATTTATTTGTGTATTTATTTATTCACGTATTTATTTATTTGTGTATTTATTTATTTAATTATTTATTTATTCACATATTTATTTATTTGTCTATTTATTTATTTAATTATTTATTTATTCACATATTTATTTATTTGTGTATTTATTTATTTGTTTGCGTATTTATTTATTCACATATTTATTTATTTATTTATGAGTAATTTGGATAATACAAATGCAGGCTGGAGAGCAGAAACCTCACTGTCATCTTACATTTGGTGAGAATGTGAGATGGAAATAGGTTTAATACACATAATACGTTATAATACAATACATGTGTGCATTTTTATTGTCTTACATGCTGTACACATACACAAAAGAGACAGTTAGTCTAATTAAAACCTCAATATCTTATATCTGACCGTCATGGA
The DNA here is from genome assembly GCF_903798145.1 of Danio aesculapii. Lineage (NCBI taxonomy): Eukaryota > Metazoa > Chordata > Actinopteri > Cypriniformes > Danionidae > Danio > Danio aesculapii. Next base: position 2,239,472 of record NC_079457.1, read on the forward strand.
TGAAGATTTGAACATTTAACACGAGATATGGTTTCCATGGGAACAGTGAAAGACTCATAATACATATTTTAATTCTAAAATATTGCTGACAGCGATTAAACGTCATACATAAACAATATTATTTACAGTATACTCGTCTAAAACTAATTAACTCGTGTAAACAAAGCTGAACGTAATCAGAAACAAATAGCGTACTTCACTGTCAATTCAGGCCAGTTCTCTCGCTCTGCTATGAACAAACGCGCAGATCTCAAAAACAGAGACGGTCTAAATATCATACAGGTTAATTTCTGACTGATTTTGTAACTCACCCGATAGTTTGAGGAGTTTGATGAGAGTTTGTTTACCGTCTGAGCGTCTCACGCTGCTTCCCCGCTTCAAATCGCGCCATGACGAAAGCGGAAACACGTCATCAAGCCGCCACGACAACACAGCTAACACATATAAATACAGTCATTGATTTAAACAAAAATCAAATGAAATACAGCGACAACATGCAACATTTAAGAAGGATAAATACTATACAACGCACACAAAAACAAAATAAAATACAACTGAACATACAATGTATGTAAAAATGACTGTAATATCTCTTAAAACATTCGCTCATAACACTGATACATATCAAATAAATACATGGCCTTAGCCAGCCTGTATAGAGGACGACACCTGATTTATCTGCCCACATTATTAATTATTTACACATTTATTTATGCAGGAGTTTGTGTGTTTATTTATTTATGTGCGTATGAATTTATTTAATTATTTATTTATTTACGTATTCATTTATTTAATTATTTATTTATTTGTGTATTTATTTATTTGCGTATTCATTTATTTAATTATTTATTTATTTGTGTATTTATTTATTTATTTATTTATTTATTTATTTGTGTATTTATTTATTTATTTAATTGTTTATTTGTGTGTTTATTTATTTCATTATTTATTTATTTATTTGTGTATTTATTTATTTGTGTATTTATTTATTTGTGTATTCACTTATTTAATTATTTATTTGTTTGTGTATTCATTTATTTAATTATTTAATTAATTATTTATTTGCGTATTCATTTATTTATTTATTTATGTATTTATTTATTTGTGTGTTTATTTACTTGCATATTTTTTGTGTATTTATTTATTTGCGTATTCATTTATTGAATTATGTATTTATTCGCATATTTATTTATTTGCGTATTTATTTATAGTTTTTGCAGGTTTCGTCCTCTATAAGCCTGGTAAAAGGGATGATTCTTTTTTTCTCAAAAAGCGGACCTTTTTGCAGTTATTCGTTAAATTTTCTATTTAATTATGAGGTTTAAATACTGCCATGTGACATTTTAGGCACTATTTTTAGCTGGATTAGCTTGTCGGATGATCATTATAACCACACTTGTTTTTAATATATATGATTAGGGAAAAAATGAAATCTGTTAAAGATTTAAATTAATAACTCTAGCCTACTGTCATTTAGCCTAATAGGTAAAGCAGCAGCACATTCAACCTTCCTCAGAATTTGGCCATTTGAATATGGAACAATTAAAACATAATAATAATAATAATAATAATAATAATAATAATAATAATAATAATAATAATAATAATAATGTAGAGCTTAATGATTTCCATAGCCTCTATTGTAAAAAGTACATCTGAAAACTCATGGGTAACAACAATAGCCTCACCTTACTATTAAAATCCAGTCATTTTTTTCTTCAGAGAATAAGGTCCAATATTTAGAATAAAGGTTCCTTGTGAAATGTTTTCTCTATTTAACAATACACAAGGTCAATAGTGAAAGATGACTTCACTTACATCAGATTCTGCTTGGCCTTAAAGCTTTCGATGGATTATTTTTACAATTTATGATGACAAAATAGGACAAATGAGCTCAAGTATAGGACAAATTCTGGACATTGGTCAGTGCAGGAGTGGGTCTTTCGAACCCCTCCAGCTACAGTCCTGAATTACCTCATTAACTGTACATATTAATACACAGAAAGCTACACAATATTAAAAGTGTGAGGGAAAACCAAGTTATTAAAGGTTTGCTTTAATCAAGATTGTTATCGTTTTAGCTTGTTTAGCTTGTCTGCTAAATATTTGAACGTCAAACTTGTGAAATGTACCTTGTTTGTCAAATATTGGTCTGTTTTTGTCTTTGTGTGCTTACCATTGTATATGAAATAGCTTGTAAATATATATAAATGTTTCTATAGAAAATAAATATATATAATCCGTTAAGTCACATGAACCTATAATGATAAACGTAGCCCAAACACACGATTTACTGACCGAATTTAGGTTTAAATGTGTGTAATATTTACCTTTCAATGCTCAAAAAGAGGAGGGAGGAAGACTGCAAGTCACTCTTTTGTTGATTAAATTAGCTTCCATTTGCTAGCACACACAATGAACACACATTAATACTGCACACATGTTTTAGGCTGAGTTTTTGTCTTGTTTCTACTCAAGATATCTACTTTTTTTTTAAATCAGGAAGCATTTTGTACACTAGTTAAAATTACTGTCTTGTTTAAAGGGAAACTCACTTAATTTTCAAACATTATTGCTGAAAACAAGACATTCTCCATTTTTATTTGTAGAAAACGCCTTAGATTTATGAATCTTTAGATATTTAGAGTACAAATACGACTAAAAGAAACAAACTTTGGAGGTTTTTTAGTCTTGTTTTACAGTATATTCCTTAAAACAAAACACAGAAAGGGAAAACAAAATAACCGACTAATATAACGTCTTGTTTTCTGAATCGTTGATCATTATGAATTGTTTTAAAAGCTTAAAGCAAGAGCAAATATCTGTCAATGGTGTCAGAAAAATAAGCAGAAAGAGTTAAGCATAAACTCACTTCATTTTTATACGAATTGTCAACAAAACAAGACATTAAATTTGTTTCTCCAATGCGTTTATCTTATTTTAAAGGGACAGTTCAGTCAAAAATGAACATTTCTTTCTCACTCTAGTGCAGTGATCACCAAACTTGTCCTGCAGATTTTGGCTCCAACCCTAATCAAACACACCTGAACAAGCTAATCAAGGTCTTACTAGGTATACTTGAACAGTGTTTCCCAACCCTGTTCCTGAAGGCACACCAACAGTCCACATTTTCAACCTCTCCCTAATCAAACACACCTGAATCACCTCATCAGAACATCAGAAGAGACTCCAACACCTGAAGTTAATGGGTCAGAAAAGGGAGACATCCAAAATACGTACTGTTGGTGTGCCTCCAAGAACAGGGTTGGGAAACACTGTACTAGAAACATCCAGGCAGGTGTGTTGAGGCAAGTTGGAGCTAACTCCTGCAGGGACACCGGCCCTCCAGGACCGAGATTGGTGACCCCTGCTCTAGTGCATGGGTGGGCAAACTCTGTCCTGGAGGGCCGGTGTCCTGCAGAGTTGAGCTCCGACTCTAATCAAACACACCTGGCTATAGATTTCTAGTGATCTTGAAGACACTGGTTAGCATATTCAGGTGTGTTTGATTAGTGTTGGGGGTAAACTGTGCAGGACACCGGCCCTCCAGGACAGAGTTTGCCCACGCCTCATCCAGTTGTTCTGAACTTTAATAGATGTCTGTCTTTTGTTGAACACAAATGAATATTTACTGAAGGATGTTGACAAAAGCAGCCACTGAAATCCATAGTAAAAACATTCATTCATTCATTTTCCTTCAGCATGGTCTCTTATTTATCAGAGGGCGCCACAGCGGAATGAACTGCCAATTATTCCTGCATATGTTTTACACAGCAGATGCCCTTGCAGCCGCAACCCAGTTCTGGAAACAATGAATCTAAAAATTAGCATATGTAATCAAAGCTAAAGCAGACTTTAAAAATAAGGGTGGTCCCCTTGCGGTCACTTTATAAGTGGATAGTTAAAAATCGGAAGTTCTTGGAAAAAGGACTGTAATTTAAAATTCAATGTAATAATGTGCTGTTTTTATTATTATTATTATTTATTATTATTATTATTATTATTATTATTATCATCATCATTGTTATTATTTTATTATTTTTATTATATTATTATTACTATTATTATTTTATTATTTTTATTATTATTATTATTATTTTATTATTTTATTATTTTTATTATTATTATTTTATTATTATTCTTATTTTATTATTTTTATTATTATTATTATTATTATTATTTTATTATTATTATTTTTATTATTATTATTATTTTTTTATTATTATTATTATTATTATTATTATTATTATTATTATTTTTATTTTTTTTAATTATTATTATTATTATTATTTTATTATTATTATTTTTATTATTATTATTATTATTATTATTATTATTATTATTTTATTAATATTATTATTATTATTATTTTATTATTATTATTATTATTTCTATTATTATTATATGCGCACATGCACATTGGGCAATTTAAATGTATATATTTATATTTAATTTTTGTGTATAGCATTGCATTTTATAATTTATTCTAAATGTTATTTCTGTTTAACAAACGTTGGGGTAGGAAAGTACATACTGAAATACTATACAAGTTAATATTCTGTATTGTTTGCTGGGTTTTCTAATATAATTAAAACCAATGAAAAACACTGAGCAACACGGGGGGCTTGGAGGTTAGCACTGTGGCCTCACAGCAAGAAGGTCACTGGTTCTAGCCTTGGCTGGGTCAGTTGGTGTTTAGAATTTGCATGTTCTCCCAGTATTGGCGTGAGTTTCCTCCGGGCGCTCCGCTATAGGGGAATTGATAAACTAAATTGTCCGTAGTGTGTATGGGTGTTTTCCAGTACTGGGTTGCAGCTGGAAGGGCATCCGCTGTGTAAAGCATATGCTGGAATAGTTGGCGGTTCATTCAAACTATGACTGAGTTTAAATTTTTGGGTGAACTGTCCCTTTAAGAAAGATTGGCTGTTTGTTCTGGAAATGAGGTCAGGATAAAGCGGGTTCTTCAACATCTCCAGTGAGACTTTATTTATTTATTTAAAACTAGACTTCAACTAGACCATCGACTGGCTCCAAATGACAGAATTACTGAAATGTGCATTTCCACAGAGAATGCCTTTAAACGTGCTTTCATTTCAGACACACACACACACACGCACATGCGCAAGCACACACATGCACGCACACGCACGCACGCACACGCACGCACACGCACGCACGCACAAAATCTGATGTAAGGAATAAAATAGACAAGATGGAATGATGCAGAAACACACACACACACACACACACACACACACACACACACACACACACACACACACACACACACAAACACACGCATTTGCTCTGGTTCATTCCGTCGGTGTGACGCACAGGCTGATGTTTCTGAGGGTGTATAAAGGAAAGTGTCCATATGAAAACTACTCCAGGATTTCACAAAGTGATCTTGGTGTTCCGGAAGCTGGAGTTATCCCTGAAACACAAGAGGGAGAAGAGATTTAGAGGCTCTCTAGCATGCATGTTATGTGTATGTTATGTGTACATATTATGTGTATCTTATGTGTATGTGTGTTTATGTTATATGTATGTGTGATGTGTGTGTATATGTGTGAGTGTGTGTGTGTATGAGTGATATATTAGAACATAAATGTGTATAATGTCATGGGAACGACACATGTATTACAAGGAGACAATCTGATTTATGAGCACACTGTCCATGTCCCCATTTCTCAAAAGGCTTTAAAAAAGTAAATAAATAAAATAAAATTATACACTTTATAATAACTACACACTATAAATCATTTACTAAGCATTAGCATCTAGTGAATTCATTATCTGTTAAGCATTAACTCTACATTAATAAGCGTTAGTAAGCAGTTTATAACTGCAGCTACAAATGATGTATTCTTGACTTATAAGCACATTTATAATGTGCTTAATAATTGTATTTTCATACTTAGTTAATGATTTATTTTTCATTACTAAATTAAGTATTGCATTATTTACAAACCAGTTGTATTTAAGAGTAGTTGAGGGTTTTTAGGATCATTCAGAATGAGTTAGTAAATGATTAATAAACTATTGAAATCAACATTTATACATCTTATTATTCAGGCATATACTAATAGTTAACTAATATGTTAATAAATGCTTTATTAACTCAACTTCACGCAATTTTGTGACCTAATCTAAAGTGAGGACTATTTATGCTTTATAAATCCCTTATAAACAATAATCTTTACAATCGTTTCTAAAAATAAAATGACTGTGCAGTTTAAACATTGCCAAATAACAAGAGTGTCAAAATACAACATAAAACTGGATAAAACAACAACAATAATATAATAATTTAACAATATAATAAGATGCTATGTTTAAACTCTACAGTTATTTTATTTTAGATAAGTTTGCAAAGATTTATTTTTCATTTGAAGTTCAGTTTTATTTGTGTATCTTTATATGAATATTGTCATTTTTCCTGTTTATAATTTAATTGAGCCTTTATTTGTCATTTATAAGGGATTTAATAAAGCATAAATATTCCTCACTTTAGATTAGGACACAAAACTAGATGAAGTTGAGTTAATAAAGCATTTATTAACATACATAGTAGCCCTTAACATATGCCTGAATAATAAGACATATAAACGTTGATTTCAATAGTTTATTAATCATTTATTAACTCATTCTGAATGATCTTAAAAACCTCCAACTACTCTTAAATACAACTGGTTTGTAAATAATGCAATACTTAATTTAGTAATGAAAAATAAATCATTAACAAAGTATGAAAGTACAATTATTAAGCACATTATAAATGTGGTTATAAGTCAAGAATACAGCATTTGTAGCTGCAGTTATAAACTGCTTACTAACGCTTATTAATGTAGAGTTAATGCTTAACTGATAATGAATTAACTATTTGCTAATGCTTAATAAATGATTTATAGTGTGTCGTTATTATAAAGTGTTACCGATAAAATCACCGAATAGGTTTTATTTTTCAGAAAGTAAAAATATGATTTTTTTTTTATTGTTTGCATTTAAATTGCATTGACATGTATTCAGGAAAAAGCTCCACTTTGGATGTGACGGATGTAAAATTGGCACTTGAGTGATTTTATTGTTGTCAAATGGTTTCCAAACGTTGACAGAGACATTTTTACAGAAGTGTCTAATACAAGCCAACACAAACAACTTTTGGTCACACTTTATTACAATGCAGGATAATAACAAACAATTAAGCAAGACTTCTAGCTCAATAAACTACTACTGCTTTCTGTTGAGCAGTCATAGGCATTTAACTACTCTCTCGAAAATGTTCAAAAAGCAAGCGGGATAATATTTATGTTTGTTTATTTGCTTATAAATGCTTATGTTGCGCTGTGTGTGTGTACTTAAGCTTTGTTTGATGCATTTAATAAGAGTGTTTTCTTTGAGCAGGTCAAATTAAAGGTACAGTACATTTACCTGACTGAAAGCATCGTGATATCGAATTAAATCGATGACATGATAATCTTAACCAAACCGAACCGTGAGACCAGTGTAGGATCACACCTATAGTCATTAAAGTAGTAGTTGGGTTTAGGTATCAATGTGGAATAAGATCATACTTAAGTGCTAATAAACAGTTCATATACTAACAACAGACAGGAATGGCCCTGTTTACACTAATACATGTTAGTTTTAAAACAGCGTATTAGAATGAAAACAATCCGCGTCTATACACTACACCGCTGAAAACGCACATCACCTGACCACACACACACACTCTGGCATGCGCTACAGCAAGGAGAGCTGTGCAGGTCAGACTGTTCATCAAGGATCTACGGCTGGATCTGATCTCACTATATTTATTAAACGTGATATTTAATTCATCTTGTTGTCTTTATCTGATGACATATTCCCTGACTTTGGTCTTCTGAATCTGTTACTTGTTCTCAGGTAACGTGTTTTGGCTGAGAACAAAGATAAGTTAATATGTTTATTAATGTAACCACGTACACTGATTCTGCACATTTGACTGATCGTTCACCTTTAATTCCTATATTGTATTAACATATTGTTCGTTATACTTTTATAATGGCCATTATTGATTATTAAAACTGATATTCAGCAAAAGAGAGGGTATGGTTCGTATATTTAATGAGAATGAAAGGAGGCAGTGATGTTATCGGCTCCGTTTTGTTATAAATATGCACACAGTGAAGACGACGCTCATATAAATATGCAGCTACACGACGCCTCAACATGTTTAGTGTCTGTTAAGGTCATCTCAAAATGAAAATAGGCAGTTCCTCATATCAGGTTTTCATTTTATTGTTAAGAAAGTGACACAGCGTATCCAGCGTGATGAGAATGAGGTTATACAGTACACTGTTCCCTTTGAAGATTTACCCGACGTGTCCTCAGGAGTTTGCTTTCCATATCAAACTTGCGAAGTTTGAACTTACAAGGAGAGGATGCAGGACTGAACTGTGTGTAGGCTACTTAATATTGAGGGAAAAGCCCCAATCAGATGATGAACGTCTGCAGCGACGCCTCTGTTTTCGGATGTCTCCGTTTTCCCCCATCCACACTGAGACGGAGCAGAAGCGTTTTAGAATGAAAACGGCCTCTTCAGTGTTTCCAAATCGCTCCGTTTTCAGCGATCGAAAACTCCAGCGTAGTGTGGACGGATGGCGTAACCGTAGCAAAACTTATCCGCTTTAAAACTAAAACATATTAGTGTAAACGAGGCCTAATAGGCAAGAGGAAAATGGTGCGAATCTTTAGTTTAAGTAAAATGTTACCAAAAACTTTTGCTATTTTGGGGATATCAAATGTAAATTACTAAGCTCTACCAGATATGTTTGGTGCTGTGACTAAATAAACAATAATTGATTAAATAAATCAGAGGAGAAAAGAAAAAAAACAAACGTTTCGGCATTTATTTAATCAATTATTGAGTGCAGACCTTTGGAACTTGTTATTTTGGTGAAAAAAAAATCATGGCAAGGATAACGTCAGCATGATATTGCTCATTATCTTTTACTGAGAGTCAGATGTGGACAGGTGTGTGTGAGAGATAGGTATGGGACGATAACCGTTTTCAAGGTATACCGCGGTTTAGAAAAGTCAAGGCAGGGGTCACCAAACTTGTTCCTGGAGGGCCGGTGTCCTGCATATTTTAGCTCCAACCCTAATCAAACACACCTGAACAAGCTAATCAAGGTCTTACTAGGTATACTTGAAACACCCAGGCAGGTGTGTTGAGGCAAGTTGGAGCTAAACCCTGCAGGGACACCGGCCCTACAGGACCGAGATTGGTGACCCCTGAGTCAAGGTTTTAAAACAGTCAAAATTTTCTGCAAAACCGTTCCTAATGTATGTGTAAGATTTATTATTCATGTTTTTTATGTTTGTTTTTTAGGACAACAGTATCTCCAGCAGAAAAGATATCCAAAGATGCTGTTTTAAATTGTAAAATAAAAACTTTGAAACAAATGAAGACAGCTGAAGTCAATACTTCATTTAGCCTGACATGTTTACTGCTCCACAATATTTTAAATGTTTCTCAAAATGAAATATATTGTGTTCAAAAGAGAGAAAAGCTTTGGTTTTACACCCAGATATTTAAAAAAAGAATATATTTTAGAGCAGTGAGCACAATACCGTGATATTTTTATTTAAGGTTATCATACCGTCAGAATCTTAAACCGGCCCATGCTTAGTGAGACATACTTCAGACTGTCGTTGTGCGTCTTGTACTCCATGATGGTGTTTGGCGGCAGGTTCAGCACGCGCCGCAAGGTGTCCCGTATCCGTGATGTGGTCACCTGATCATTGGCTGTTTTATTCCAGATGGACAAAATATCCTCCTGCAGAGAGACACGTGAAGACCACAGTACACGTCAGTCCATGGTCGATGTTGTCACGATACTGAAATTTGCTAAACCTCCATTTCCTGATAACATTTGAGCACGGTTGAGTGCGCTCTTAATCAGCGCTGATTTGTCACTGTGTTCACGTGCTCAAGAGAAATGACTGTGATTGGCTGTGAAGGTCATCAGTTGCGTTTTAAAGCCACAAAGATCAGCTGGTTTGTCTATAAGATGACATACGAGGGATCCGCTGATGAATCACGGCTTTAAACCGTCCCTGTATATGTGTTTATACTCAGTAAACACTGGTGAGTTCGGTGAACTGATGACCTTCACGGCCAATCACATTCATTTCTGTTGAGCACGTGAGCACAATAACAAATCAGTTTACAACTGTAATATAAATAAATCATAAGATCATTTCCACGTTATATTTCAGGCATTAATATTACTGAAATTAGTTTAAAAACTGAATAAATATAAATGTACACACATTTAAGTAAATAAATACTGAATGATGGGGTGCACAGATTCCATATAGGCCTAGTCAAGAGTTAGAAAATAACTAGCTACTGTAATTACTACTTGTCCTATTAAACTACTTATACTAAATAGAAACCATTTGATGCTGTCATTGAGCGTAATAACGACCATATAATACTTAAAAATCATTTATTTTTATATAGTGCCTTTACTGGAATATAGCATCCAGTGAGTCTAAGGCTGCATTTACACTGCATGATTCAAGTGACCCGATTTTTTCTCCCATGTGGCACAGATGGTATATGGTCCATGTACGTTGTAGTGTTTGATTGGTCTAATGACATTAATTATGAGACACAAAACGTCACTTATGTGTTCGGATGTCCCAATGCTTAAGAATACAACTCTTACTGATGCAGTGAAGCGCAAGAGAAGGGAAAGGCGCCTCTGGCAGAGGGCGCACAGAAGAAGCGGACTGGCTGGATGTAATGTAATATGTTTTTTTTATTTATTGCCATGTCAGCAACCAAGGCTATTTTCATGGCAATAACATTTCAATAATAAATAAACAATTAAGAACAACAAACAAATGAATGCACAAGTTAAATAAGATTTTTTTATGTTAATACATGATAAGAATTCTAAAATTGTTGTCTGGTGTCACTTTGATAAAAATGTTCATTTCATAAAAAAGTCTTCTGGAATCATTAAAAGCAGGACAGTCCAGTAAAATGTGTTTAATGGCCTGTTTCCACTGAGTGGTACAGTACGGTACGGTTCGGTACGCTTTTATGGTCGTTTCCACTGTCAAAAAGCGGATCATACCACTTTTTCGGCACACTTTCGAAAGGGTACCAAACACGAGAAAGGGTCCCAAAAGGTGGAGCCACACGCGCAGCTGAACGCTATTGGTTTACAGAGATACGTCATTCGCTTACGCAACAAGCCAGAATGAAAACAAAAAACCCGCCATGTTTGAAAAACACAGCGAGAGATTACAGCGGAATTATAAATACATATAATAACGAGCCATGGTCGATCTGGGCTCAAACAAACCTTGTCGTCGTCTTGAGGAACAGCCACAAAGCCACGGAGTAGAGCAGATTTACCCTGTGCCTTGTAGTTTTTTATGAGGCAGTCTGAAGTGCGAGCGGTTTCACTTTCTTGCTTGCGCTCGCCGCGCGTCTATATCTAAAATAACAAACTTCTTGAGCTGATGATAATAACCTGCGCTTGATTAGTGACGTGCTTTTGAAACCTGATCCTGTCAGACACTGACAAACGCGAGAGTGAAGCGTGAAGAAACAAAGGAGAAGCCGGAAAAAGGAGCACATTATTATTCAGCAAACATGAACAAAATGCCATGATTAACTAACTTATTATCTTCACATTTTGGACTAATATGAACCGGGAATGATGGAATTACTGTCTAACAGAGGCTACATGTGCTGCTGAAGATTACAGACACAGATGAGAGGTTTACACTGACTGTAGGCTATATTCTGTGTTGTTCTTGAACCTAAATAAGACGAAATGTCTGCTATATGTAGTTCTTCTGTAGGTAACATATCAGAGACTGTAAGGGGCTGTATGTGTTTATATATGTTCATTTATTTAGTTATTTAATATAATTACAGACGTTACAGTAGGCTATTTCATTGATCTGCAGTTATAATCAACTCATGTTCATAGAAAAGTTAGTAATAAACATTTCTACACGAGTATTTATGTGTGTAAAGCATCTGTTTACAGAGCTTCTCATATGATATGTAAGTGACCTGTACAGCTTTATTGTAGACATTTCCTTGAGCGAGAATGACGGCGACTGAAACTTTCTGTCATACACCACGCCCACCAAAAGGGTACCCTTGATAGTGGAAACACAAGCCTGATAAAGGTGACCCGTACCAAACCGAACCGTACCAGTCAGTGGAAACGAGAAATTACAGTAAGGGAACAGATAAATTCCTACATGTGAAGTTAATAAACATAAATTGACCATTTCAAATAAACATATTTGTATTTCAGTAAACATAAAAAAACTATCTTAATTATCTCGGTGCTGAAAAAAGACGGTAGTCTGTAACTCTGATCGAGTGCTTTTATAAGATGACAAACGCCCGCATCTTCAAATCACCAAAAACGGCTGGAAATCTTCAGCAATGAACACCGCCACTGCCTTTGTTATTTTTATGTGTGTCTCGGAACCAGTTGGGTATGTCTGCTGGAAGGATTCAGCGAGGGATTGTTGTTTTTATTGGAGGACTTTATTACCTTCTCTGCTATCCTGCTTTCAGGCAGTGATATTGCTGGGTGATGGCGCCGCAGATGTGCAGTTATGGTTATACGTGTAAAACAATGCTTGTCCACAGTCATTTTTTGTTCACCGTTTTTACTGTCATTGGCATTATATTCAACGGTTAAACCGAAATGTCCACACATGGCAGATTTGAAAGAAGCCGGCGCTTCCTCTGTTGCCACACTTCACCCCCACTCGCCATGTTAAAGTGTGGAATGATGGTTAAGCGCCCCCTAACTTTAGAGCATAGTGATTGAATATTTACTCGCGGGGAGGAGTTTCCTCATCTCAGCTCTTAGATTACAGGCACACACAAACAGTCAATTCGGGGAGATATAAAATGCACATAAATTATTTAAACGCAAAACCGAAAGAAAAAAAAACGCTATTCACAAGCGCATATTGAACCGTGGATGTCGTATTGAACAGTTCAATATTATATTGAGAATTGTGGCATCTCTAATATATAAAGTCCAATTGAATAGCTAATAGCTTCATTAACAACTGATGGCTTATAAAAGGGTTCAGACGTGACGCAACATGACACAAACATTTGTTACTGTAGTAAAGTCAGCCCCAGAATGCAGCAGTACCTGGAAGCGGATGGACACGACCACCCCGCAGATCTCCTCACCCACCATGAACTGCTCGCCCAGCATGGCCAGGATGATGTTCTCCCAGAAACGAGACGCCAGACCCTTCCTCAGACGGATGATCCACTTCCCACCGTTCTTATTGGCCTCGTCCTGACACACACACACACACACACGCACACGCACACGCACGCACGCACACACACACACACACACACACACACACACACACACACACACACACACACACACACACACACACACACACAAACAGTCAAAATGAAGTGATGTGAAGCTCGCTCTCTCTCACACTGGAGATGTTGTCCCTTTGGTAATGTTGGTGCTATAATATAATCACATGTATTGATTGTAAAGCCATGACAGCATTTAATCATGCATTCTTGATTGTTGCTGGTTTTCTTTGTTGGGAAGAGGTACAAGGTGTCATTTTTACTGTTGATCATCAGTGGCCAGCATTAACCCTATAGATAGGCCTGTGCTGAAGAGTTTCTGTCTTTTATATGGAGTTCAATCGAGTAAAACAGCAGATTACAGTGTGTGTGCAGACATACACTCACTGTGTTTACTGTATACTGAGAGGCTTAATGTTCTCAGACATATCAAGGTAAGTGCACAATGGTCTCTCTCACACACTATACAGTGCTTCCCACAGATTTGAAATATACTTGCGACCTTATGCGTGCTCTTATGGCTGCCAGCAAAAAAGCTATCACACGCAAATGGCAACAGCAAGAGTGACCAACCCTTAGTAATTGGATAGACGCAACTATTGAGATCTACACAATGGAAAAAAATCACTTTTGTCGTCAATTTAAAGAAGGATATATTCCTGAGGAAATGGAGGAAATGGGTTGAATATAATCCAGTTAGAAGACCCCACTTTGTTGCTATAAATGAATAGAAGATGATGTTCTGATAGATAAATATATGCTTATGTATGTACATGTATACGGTTATACTTACTCATATTATAATGTGTGACATCCCCATGTGTATAATGAAGATGGTCAGTTGAGATTATTCTGGAAGGAATTATATTACATGTGTTCTTACCCTGGATGTAAATAGTGCTTTAATTTCTATTTATTTTTGATTATTACATATTTTATCTTTTTCTTATATTTTTTTATTTTTCTCCTCTCTTTATGCTGTTTTTCATTTTATAATGTACAAAATTTGAGTACTACTGTGTAGTAAATACACCTGACAATAATGCACGTAATTTTTTACACCACTTAAGCTCAAATACTGTGATACCAATGTACCTTGAAATGCTGTATGATTGTACTCAATTAAATGTTCACAATAAACATAAAAATTATAAAAGAAATATACTTGCGGTGGTAGCCGGATTGAAATACACCATTTACCCACACCACATAAACAGATAACTATGCAACAAACATATTTTTTTTAAATATATTATTTTCAAAATAAATACATTTCTAACAATAATTGTATTTATTATGACACTGTTATACACGGTTTCTTTTTAATGGGTTAAAAAAGACTGTTGAAATAAAAAGAAATCCTCTATTTCCCTTGCTATTGAGGAGCCATGTGCACACACTCACAGGTCAAGTCTGCTTCTCTCTCGAGTTCAAAGCTAACTTGAACGCCAAAGCATTTTAGATATGCATATTAAAATAGCCTATGTAATATACTGACATCATCAAATTAATAAAATATACAGCAAATGAGAAATAAATGACAGGAAAAGAATAAAAACAGACAATATCTCTAAAAATTATCATAATTGCAAAATTAAAATAGGTAAATTATTATATTTTTAAAGTAGATTATAAGGCAAATGCATTGATTAACCATTACTATTGGTGTACACACCTTTTGCAGAGATGTTTAGACCAGTCATTTCATCCTCTCTGAGTACATAGTAAAGTTTTTCTGAGTCGTTTAGAATCAAGAGTGAATTATTGAACATTTCGCTCGAGACTGTGTGCACAGTCAGCTGCAAAGCCATGTGAAAAGTGACTTAAGATAAAAGGTAATGCAAAAACGCATCTGATTAACGACTTTCACTTTAGAAAGCAAAAGCAAAAGCCAAATCCCAGACATTTTAGGTGATTTAGAAACCCGGGAAACTGGGGTCTGCAGAGCAAGTAAGACAAGTAAGAGTGTTGACCGGTCTTTCACACACACAGAACGAAACAGGTAAACAAGAGATTTTCCACTACTTAATGGATGGGTTGGTATTCGTCATCATATCCTCAGTTTGTTGATTCACGTCCGCCATTTTCAGCGTGAGTCGAAGCGATATCACTAAATGAACACCCTAGCTCTATCATTATTGCTCTAATCGGAATTATTGGTTGTATCTTTAGGTAGGTTTGCAAACATGTGTCCTTCTCATTGAGTCTACCTTATACTTCAGCCGTTTGCATTTCTCGCGATCCCAGAAGCTCCCTGTGATCTTAACTAGCATGCGTTTTAGAGTACTAATCATCGGTTTCTATCAGGGTACACTCAAGTCGACGGCTGGGCGCCGCGGACCGCTGCAGAAACCTGTTTAGAATTCAAAAATGCGTGGCGCGACAATTCGGGACACTTCATGTTTCTGTCGCGCCACAGAGAGTGTCTGGTGTTCCGTGTCGCGGCTTCGAGCGGCGCATCCGGTGCCTCAGTCAAAGTTAATTCAGTGTGCGTGGTTATTAGTCTCGGTGTACAAGCTCGGCACTTGAAACTGGGCACACAGTTGGTACAGAAAAAGTGTAAAAAAATGTGTCACTAAATATAATTGGGCGGCCGTTAATCGTTAATATACCTGGGCGGCCCATCCAATTAAAGTCTATGTGTGGGAAGCACTGTATATACTCCATATAACTTCATTTAAATGCCAATAACTTAATTTTTTGCACTGCAACTGATGATTAACAGCAAAAACCAAAGGTTGTCCCTCTTCCCAACAAGGAAAACTCAATCAAGAACGCATGATTATCTGATGTCATGGCTTTACAATTATAATGGAAGTCAATGGAGCAAAAACATAACCAAAGGGAAGTCAATCTGCCCAGAGGGTGTTGTTGAGTTTTTTCAAAGCATTTTCCCTAAATATGCGTCATAATAAGATTTGTCAGCAAAAATCATCCCATTTGCTGAAACACAGAGAAAGTTATGGCATAATTAAGACTCAAAATCAGCCCAGAGTAGGATGTATTAGGGATGTTACACCCCTAACACACACACACACACACACACACACACACACACACCTCCCACATGGGTTTGATTCCCTCTTTGAACAGGTGGAAGTCGCTGTGTCCTGTCAGATCTCCAGGTCGGACAAGATGACTGTAGAACTTCCAGAACTGCTCCACCTGAACCGAGAGCACACATCATCAGCGCGCGCGCACACACACAGACACACAGCATTATAACATGTACTGGTGCTGGAGATGTCAGACCGAGGCCACGGTTCCCATCTGCCGGATGTTCTGCTCGTAGCTCTGTGTGTTAGCAGGTCTGCTGGGCGTCCGGCGCGAGTACCAGAACGTGTAGTTATACTGCAGCGGGTGTTCACCTGCAGCCGGAGTCACCATCTGAACACACACAATATGACACGGTAGAACCATGAACATATTTTAGATCACTGTATGCATTATACACACTGTCTTCTTCTTTGAAAATAACCGTATTTGTGATTATAAAGACTCTATCATATAGGATACACATAAAAGCTAACACAAAAACACACATGCACAACCAAACAAACACACAAACAAACACACACGCACTCACTTTCCTTTGGCTTAGTCCCTGATTTATCAGAGGTCCCAACAGCAGAATGAACACACACACACACACACACACAAATGCACATACAAGAAACAAACAAACACACACGCGTGCGCGCGCACACACACACGCGAAAACGCACACGCGCACACACACAAAACAAAAAAACACACACAAACAAAAACACGCACCCACTTTCCTTTGGTTTGGTCCCTGATTTATCACACACACACACACACAAATAAACAAACAAACAGAAAACAACACAAAATCACCCACGCAAAAACAACTGCACCAAACAAACATTCAAAGACAGACAAAACACACACACAAAAGCAAACACACATATACAAAACATACAAACAAAGACAAAACACACATTCACAAAAACAAATAAACACATACATAAACAAATCATTACAGACGCACTAACACACACACAAAAATAATCAAACACGCAGAGAATCACAGACAAAACATAATGCAAAACACACACACACACACACACACAAAACAAGCAAACACAAACAAAACACACATTCACAAAAACAAATAAACGCATACATAAACCATTACAGACGCACTAACACACACACACACACACACACAAATAATCAAACACACAGAGAATCACAGACAAAACATAATGCAAAACACACACACACACACACACACACACACAAACAAAATACACATTCACAAAAACAAATAAACGCATACATAAACCATTACAGACTCACTAACACACACACACACACACACACACACACACAAAAATAATCAAACACAAACAAAACACACATTTACAAATCAAATAAACGCATACATAAACCATTACAGACGCACTAACAAACACACACACACACACAAAAAAAAAAATCAAACACACAGAATCACAGACAAAACATAATGCAACACACACACACAAAACAAGCAAACACAGACAAAATACACATTCACAAAAACAAATAAACGCATACATTAACAACCATTACAGACGCACTAACACTCACACACACACACACACACACACACAAAAAAAATCAAACACACAGAATCACAGACAAAACATAATGCAACACACACACACACACAAAACAAGCAAACACAAACAAAATACACATTCACAAAAACAAATAAACGCATACATAAACCATTACAGACGCACTAACACACACACACACAACACAAATAATCAAACACACAGAGAATCACAGACAAAACATAATGCAACACAAATAAAAACACATACAAACCATCATGAACAGACACGCTTACAAACACACACAAATAAACACACATAAGTATACAAACAAAACACACACAAACATTCAAAAATGCACAAATAAACAAACACAGCCAAACAAAGACACAAACACACAGAGAATCACACACAATCCAACCACACATACACTAAAACAAACAAACAATACACACGAACACAGACAAATAAACACATACAAGTGTCAACTTCTGTGCCATTTTGTCTCACTCTAGTGTGTGTGTGTGTGTGTGTTTAATGTTCACACTTACCTTGCGTCTGATGTTGTTATTGTTGTTGTTAATTGATGCTCTATCGCTCTCATTATTGTCCTTCATCTCCTCATGGTCACCACAGTCTTCCTCCTTTAAACTATAGACATACATTACAGGACAACTTTAATAATGTTCAACAACAACAGGCTTTATTACAGTTTCCTAAACATAAACAGTAATGTTTACAGACCATTTTGAGGGATGCAAACAATAACAGTGGTACCAACTTATTTCCTGTTTGACATTTTTAATTTCTAGAGGTCCTGAGAATCCAAAAAGAGCCACATATTTATTAATAACGTTATGAGAGCTGTTTTAACATCAAGTTAGGGTTGAATTGCCTCTTTTTAGAGTTATGAAATAGTTAAATAACAGGCAGGAAATGTTCATGGGTCAAAGACATGAGCACATAGAATATAAACTGACCTCAGACAATCACTTATGTATGCGTGACCTTTTCCTTAATACTGGGCCTGTTTCAGTAAGGAGGTTCAACCAACTCGGAGTTTAAACCTGAACTCTGAGTTGATTTACTGAGAGATTAAAAACTCAGAGTTTTGGGTTTCAGAATAGCTGATCTGAGTTGGGTCAATCAACTTCGAGTAGACTAACTCAGAGTTAAGCTCCCACACCGTGACTATAAAAAGGCATTATCAATGGAGCGCGGATATTACGAGTCACTATGGCAGCATCTGAAAAAGATCAGCATCTCTTTCTCCTGCTGAACTTGATGTGCTCGTGCAGAGTTATAGCAGATATGAGCATATATTAAACAAAGCAACACCACTGCATCAGGGAAGCAGAGGCAGCATGGGAAAACAGCTGCTCAAGTTAACATTTACATTTAAAGGCACCTATGGTAAAAAATCTACTTTTCAAGCTGTTTGGACAGACATATGTGCATGTATGGTGTATAGACCGTCATATTGGGGTGATATAAACACACCCAGTGCTTTTTTTTCAATTTAACAACATCAAAATGGTGGACCAATTGGAGCGGTTTTCAGATCGCCCGCAACTTTACATAGGAGAGCGGTCCCCCCGCCCACCAATATTGATTGACAGGCGCGTCATCATATCCTCAGTTTGTTGATTCACGTCCGCCATTTTCAGCGGGAGTCGAAGTGATATCACTAAAGGAACACGCTAGCTCTATTTTTAGATGCAAGGCTCATTGGGCTCAACACAAGATCAATATTCTCCACATGATCGCTCTAATCGGAATTATTGGTTGTATCTTTAGGTAGGTTTGCAAACATGTGTACTTCTCATTGAGTCTACCTTATACTTCTGCCGTTTGCATTTCTCGCGATCCCAGAAGCTCCCTGTGATCTTAACTAGCATGCGTTTTAGAATTATAAACATCGGTTTCTATCAGGGTACACTCAAGTCGACAGCTGGGCGCCGCGGACCGCTGCAGAAACCTGTTTAGAATTCAAAAATGAGCGGCGCGACGATTCGGGACACTTCATGTCTCTGCCGCGCCACAGAGAGTGTCTGGTGTGCCGTGTCGCAGCTTCGAGCGGAGCATCCAGTGCCTCGGTCAAAGTTAATTCAGTGTGCGTGGTTATTAGTCTCTGTGTACAAGCTCGGCACTTGAAACTAGCACACAGTTGGCTGTAAAACTGTACAAAGACACAAATGATTTTGTACTCTCTGCTTGGTCTGTGTCAAGAGTCGTACATGTTCGACTGAATGCTGAACCTCACACTCCTCCTTTCAATCTGCCTGTCAGACTCTGTTGCAAACGCAGAGCGGGTGAGCTCATGGCCCCGCCCCCTTGTTACGTTGGGTGGGAAGCTGAAACTAATCTACATGTGAAGCAACACACCCCTAAATCAGCGAGCTGTGGACACGCCCCCAACATGACACTTTTTAACACATTATAATAAAACAATCTGAACAGTGTGTAAAACTGAACCTAAACTGGCACACTCAGAACAACCATAATATTAATATTAAATCATAAAATAGAGGTAAACTATGTGCCCTTTAAAAATATTTAAACATTTAAGTATAATAAAATAATGTATTGCGTCACATTTATTGACTTTTCACTTGAAAAAGTGTGGAATTGGCCGTAATTTTGAAGCTATTTTAGATGCAATTGCATTAAATTACATAAAATAGGCTACTGCATAGTTTCTACAACAAATCTGACAAAACAAGAATGCAGATAACCTTAACTTAATGTTCAGAAACGTTTAATTTAAGGGTCCCACTTTTACATGTTGATCAGTTTAAGATAACATTTCTATAAAAATTGAGTTTTTAATAGATGTAAAAGTGCACTTGTGTGTCTGCCTTTTTGATCAAGTGGAGGTTGATATGACATTTGGAATGTAAGCAGTACTAAAAAATAGTTTTAAGAATGAGTAATAATGCCATTAATCTAGTTACAGCACGTGTCCCTGTCAAAGCTCAGTAAATTTAAGGTGATTATTTATTTAAAAAAGGACAAGCAATTCTCGTGACTTTGTTCTTTGTGTGACTGAAATGTAGGTAATGTTTTCATCCCAAAATGCTAATTAAATTTATGTGCAAAACTGGAATATTGCATAAAAGACGTGCAAATAGAGCAGCGTTTCCATCCAACGAATCAAAGAGAACAAAATCATCACTTCCTGATTAACTGGCGCCAGATACAACAGTAAAAACAGAATTTACTGCAGTAGAAGAAGCTGCGTCAATCTTTTCCTTATTTAATAAATGACTTTCACCTCAGAGGACAATGCCGACACAATAAATGCGTGGTGGTGTTTGAAGTCATGAGACATGAAGTCCGCGCAGACACTCTTGACACCCTCCAGGCGCTCTGGAGGTCATTAATAATATAATAAAACTAATACTAAATTGGTACCAAAGACCAAAACAACATTTCAGATGTGTTACAGTGTGCTCAGCCTGCTGGTTTGTCCATTCACACACATTTTCATCATCATCATCATATTATCTCTTATAACAAACCTTTTTTTTAATGCGCATACTGGAATTTGTTCGGTAAAAGTGTTTCCATCGTAGTTTATGCGCATCTTTTCTTATCGAATAAAAAGTTAATCCTGCTCAGTTATGCGCTTATGTTTTTTTATGCATATTTTCAAAAGTTATGTGCATCTTGGCATTTCCATCAACCAATTTATTATATGCATATCTAAATTGCGCAGAAAATAGTTGAGCAGAAACGTAAGGCGAGAAATACCACTTAATCTTTAAAAAAAGGGGAGGAGACCGACAGAAACTCTGAGTTTACAGAATAAAACCTGCTCCTGACCAGGTTAGGTTCACAGAGTAAGTAACCACAGTAACTGACTCTGAGGTAAAGTTACCTCTCTTTCAGAAACAGGTTCGACTTACCCTGCTTTCTCCAGTTTGACATACCTGCCATTCTGAAACGGAAAACCCAGAGTTTCTCTCATTTCAGGGTTAAAATACTCTGAGTTTTCACTTAACCTCCATTCTGAAACGGGGCCAACATCATTTCAGAAAAGAATTTATGCAAATTCTAAATAGTAAAATTGTATATAAAAATAAAATACTTTTTTTTAATTCTTCACTTTCGCCAATTGGTGAAGTTTTTTCCTCACCACTGGCTTGCATGGTTTGGGACCTGTAGAGCTGCGCATCGATGGATTTGCTCTTCAGTGTTTGAACCCTCAGTAGTGAATATTAACCACAGTGAACGGAGCTAAACTGAACTAAACTTAAACTCTGAAAACTGAACTGACACTGTTTCAATTCACTATAATCATCTATATGAAACTGCTTTGATACAATCTACATTGTAAAAGCGCTATACAAATAAAGGTGAATTTAATTGAATATTAGCAGCCAATGACTATCAATGTACACCATTATACACAGTCAATAAAAAGTGCTAATGTTGTTCTGAAGTCATGATTTGAGGCAGATTATTCAAATTACCATGGTCAACATAGGGAACATGTTAAAAATACATGAAAATATATGGAGCATGTAACAAATTGACACTGAATGAATGTCTGAATATAAAACCAACTCTTCCTCAATTGTGTGTGTGTTGTGTATATAAACATACACATAATAAATAAAATAATGCATATAATAGATAAATAAATGTACATATCTGTTTATTTTATTTATTTTACTTGTGTTTAAAATGAAGATTAATCTAAATCTACTGTTAAATAGTGCACCGATATCACAATGCAAACAAATGCTGTGTATAAATGTGTGTGTTCCACGTACACACAAACAATTCCACACATTAATATTACACTAATAACGTTTCTCATTAAATAAATGTATCGCTAATACACCAAATACATTCACACCACAACTTAATCTTCGCGTAATGTTAATAAACCCGTGAATCTTGGCGAATGTATGTGCTTTATGTTCGTACTAGCTGAAGTTAAATGTTTAATGGTGAATTAGTCGTTAGCCGCTAACTTACTGTTCAAACTGATTCATTCCGCGTTGTCGTTCCTGCTCCTTCTTCCAACGAAAACCTCGATATGTAAACACGCTTTATAATATTTTTAATAATAATTAATATGGCAAACTATTAGATGTTTGTGTGTTTAATTCAATGAGCAGAGAACAAACTCTACAACATGCTACACTGAAGCCAACCACGGTCACTGCGCATGCGCGGACGGCAAACGAGAAACGACAAAAAGCGCACAATGGGGACGACTCGCTTTTAACAGACGCTTGAAGAGCACGAGTTTACCAAACATGTTGATTAAACAAAACATTATGCGTGTTCAATGTATACAAATCTTTAAAAACAAATCAAATAAACTCGTTCAGTTTGCTGGTCTGAGCTAAAATATACAAAAGGCTACGCTTTGTTTACAGCAAATCAATCAAAGTGAATCAATCTCTCTCACTGCTCAGACAAAAAAGACTTAAAATATAAATATAGTAGATATAAATAACTTTATTAAGACAATATCTACAAACTGCTCTATCTTTACTTTTATCTAAATATAAAAATACTATAAGTTAAACACTTGAATTAATCTTCTGTGTTGATTTTTAGTTGCATGTAGGACATCAACTATAGTAATATAAACAAATGACACAATACTGCAGTTTTCGATTTATCACAGTTTCTCAGTTAGTTAATATTACAGAATACAACAAGGTGTAAAAATTAACATAATACACATTAGTGTAGAGCCAAAACACTACAGTATTAACCATATATATATATATATATAGAGAGAGAGAGAGAGAGAGAGAGAGAGAGAGAGAGAGAGAGAGAGGAAAATTCGGTGATTATAAAAGTAGATAATAATATACAGTTGAACTCAGAATTATTAGCCCCCGTTGAATTTTGTTTCTTTATTAAATATTTCCCAAATGATGTTTAACAGATTCAGGAAATTTTCACAGTATGTCTGATAATATTTTTTCTTCTGGAGAAAGTCTTATTTCTTTTATTTCAGCTAGAATAAAAGCAGTTTTAAATTTTTTAAACACCATTTTAAGGTCAATATTATTAGCCCCATTAAACTAATTTGTTTCCGATTGTCTACAGAACAAACCATCATTAACTCACCTAATTATCCTAACTAGTTAACCTAATTAACCTAGTTAAGCCTTTAAATGTCACTTTAAGCTGTGTAGAAGTGTCTTGAAGAATATCTAGTCAAATATTATTTACTGTCATCATGACAAAAAGAAAATAAATCAGTTATTAGAGATGAGTTATTAACACTATTATGATTAGAAACGTGCTGAAGAAATCTGCTCTCCGTTAAACAGAAATTATGAAAAAATAAACAGGTGGGCTAATAATTCTGACTTCAGCTGTACAGTGTTCAAGATACATCATCTAGATTGCACTGGGTGATGATCATTGGTGATGTATCCTGTGGTCACTGGGTGTTTTGGGTCTTTCAACATCAGACACCCTCCCCCAGCTGACCCAGCTGAGGTTGATCAGACCCCAGCTTGCATCTCAGTAGCCATCACTAGGCCCACAGGGAATCTGCACACGCAGAAATCTGACTTCAGTAGATTTTTAGCCCATCCTTAAGTCTATGTATTTACTTGTGTAAATGTATATTTATTCAGTTTTTAAATTCATTTCAGTAATATTATTATGATATAATAATAGTAATATTGAAATGTTCTTATGATTTATTTACAATACAGTTTGTACAATTTTCTGTCTTTTAGTAGAGAAATTATATGAGAGACTTGCTTTGTTTACCAAATAAGTGGATCTAGATGGATTTGCATTGTAAATATTAAATAAAAGTTTTAAAAATATTAGTTTTTATTTCATATATAAAATGTTTAGTTATGATACTCCTAAAATAATTCTGCATTAATCCGCAGATTTTTTACAAAGTTCTCAGCAAAAATAGCAAAAAAATGTCCGCAGATTCTGTCTGGCCCTAGCCATTACCTACAGATCCAATTTATCCATAGCCATCTTGTGGCTTTCTCTGCAGCTTCACAAATGGACTTGATGACCCTCTTCTCAGCTGCTACTGCTAGGCCTAGTTGGTTGAAGACTTTACAGAGTGAACACCCTGCAAACCCTCTACAGCCCTCCTCCTGGCACCTCTCTACTAGCTCCTGGTACTTTGAGCATTTCCTTTCATCTGCCTCTTTTATCCGCTCATCCCAGGGCACTGTGAGTTCAAGCGTAATCAACTGTCTTGTTGCCTTGATGTTGTAACTATGTGCTTTAAGAACTTTAACTGCTTCCCCAAGTCGACTTCTAGTCAGGAGCTTAGTGAATGAGGCCCGAACTTGTCCTCTGAAGTTGGCAGGGTTCCTCCCCAGCTTTCACTAAGTCAATCCTCCATTTTGGGGCAAGATAGTACCTTCCAGAGATAGTACTTGGCGGTCTGCTCGCCTTCAGAACTTGGTCA
This sequence comes from Danio aesculapii, assembly GCF_903798145.1. NCBI lineage: Eukaryota > Metazoa > Chordata > Actinopteri > Cypriniformes > Danionidae > Danio > Danio aesculapii. Next base: position 2,264,853 of record NC_079457.1, read on the forward strand.
TGCTGCTAACGGTAGCGCCCTTCTGCCAGAGCCTTTGGACAGTTACTCAGTAGGTATTGTAATGATCCCCCTAGTATAACTGGCATACTGAAGTCTCAATCTTGCCTCACACGTGAAGGTTGACTGAACTTGGTTGTGTATCATACACAGCCTGGATGAGGAATCGGATGTGTGTGATGTTTTCCCTAGATGATCTAACATTTTGTAGGCCCCCTGCTGCCTCAGCCCCACTGTCCTGCTCACTCAGTCTTCCTCCACGCCATCTTCAACTTCTTCCTGGATTAGCTGGTGTCTCTCCTGGTTCCTCTGGCCTTGCCCAATAGGGTCTTTAGTCAGCCAGCCAACCAACTCCTTCTACCTGAGGCGTGACTCTGCCACCTCCACAGCTCTCTCCGCCCCTTCACTTCCTCCCAGTTCTCACCTCAATCCTGGGAGTCTCTGTACTGCAGGCCTTCTCTTGCGCGCGCCACCTTAAATACTTCAGTGAGTAACACATTCATAACAGTACAAATTAATAACAAAGAGATTAAGCTAGCAAAGATGTAAAATGCGTCTCTGATGTCTCTAGAGTGCTTGTGTAAAGTTTCAGCCTAAAATATCACACTGATAATGTTCTCTAACTCTGAAACGGACCCTTTAATCTTAATTGTGGAGTTTTGGTGACTGTCGCTTTAAATTCAAATGAGATTGAGCTCTTTAGAGAAGAGGGCGGAGCTACAAATGCCTGTGCGTCAGCATAGTGGCAGATTCAAAAACAAGACTAACCTCCTATGCTAATGAGGGAGAGATGGTCACTAGTGGGCGGGGCTTTCCCCCTCTGATGACACGTAGAAATGGAGAATGTCAATCAAAGTGTTTCTGCAGACTGTTTTGATCAAGTCTGATTATAAACAATACAATTAATTATCATGTTGACCATTAGGCGATGGAGATATTCACACACTGCTGACACACAACTGTGTTTAAACCCCTTATAAAGGTGATTTTAGCATAATAGGTGTGCTTTAAAACCACTTACACTGTTGAACTATCTGAAAACTAAAAGACTTCATTTTCTCTCAGTCTGTTTGTCCTGTCAGCATTATTAAACACACACACACACACGCACACACACGCACACACACACACACACACACACACACACACACACACACACACACACACACACACATAGCTGATCCAGGTCCACGTTCCTCCCTGTGGAGAAACAGGAAGCGTCTCTGCGCTCCTGCTGTTGATTTCCTGTCTGTGTGGCCTGTATTGTTGTCGAGGTCACAGTGCTGATAGTGACGGATGAGACTCATTTGATCTGGTGTTAACCTACACACACACGAGCACAAACCTGTGTGTGTGTGTTTTTGACTTTATTAGCTAGCAAGTGTGTTATTAATACTGATGCCGCCAAACACAGAATCTGTGCTTACTGTTTGATGGTCAAACGTCAAATACGACACACACACACACACCTCTCTCCCTCTCTCTTTCTCTCTCTCTCTCTCTCTCTCTCTCTCTCTCAGCGGAAGCTTTTATTCCTGGTTTTTAGGGAAAACAAACGTTCCTGAATGTGATGTGAGTGGACAGACTGACAGACTGCAGCTGAGAAAACACACTGAGGGACTGATGGGAACACAGCGCTTCAGTTACACACAATAACAGAAGAAGAAGAAGACTCACTGTCAGCTGACAATACACTCTCAGAAAAAAGGTACAATGTTGTACCAAAGAAGGTACAAACCCTTGTCACTGGGGCAGTACCTTCTTATGGGACAGAATAGTGTATATGCCGAGCTAGTGTTGTTCCCATACTGATTAACTTCTCCTGTTATTGTGAGTTTTTTCTATTTAATACGATTCCTTTTACAGCATCGATGTTATAATGTAATTAAAATACATTCAGTTAAACAGACTTTGGCATTCATTTAGTTGCTCAAGCGTAAAACGAGAGAAATAGCCGTTTACTCGCACGCACCTGTCAGAATCTGCAGGCTAGCGCAGAAGCTCCATTGAATATACTGGGGTAAAATAAATGCTCATATTATAAAGACATGGCAGGGGGAAATGTAATTTAATGCAGTGCTTCTTGTACAATCTGAGACCCACTTTATATCAGATATCACTCAGCCAGTGGAGATCGCTGATTTTTAAAGAAAACAGACCTTTAACGCGCCGATTTTGCATTGGCATTCACTTCACCAGAAACGATGAACCCAGGTTACTGGCAGATTAAAAGTCCTATTAGCATGCTTCGGCACATGTGTACCATTGCAGTTTGTACCTTTAAGGACATGATTTGTACCATGAGAAACCAAAATGTACCTTTGGATTTTAAAACCTGCAGATACGGTACTTTCATCAAAGGTACAAATCTGATCCATGATACACTCACAGAAATAAAGGTACGAGAGCTGTCACTGGGGTGGTACCTTTTCAGAAGTTTGTACTTAAAGGGTCCATATTGGTACCTTAAAAGTATATAATAGTACCTACAAATTTCAAGAGGAACACTTTTGTACTTTTTAGGTACTAATATGTACCTTTGACGTATTAATATAGACCTTTTAGGTACAAATTTGTACCTTTTGAAAAGGTACCACCCCAGTGACCACTCACGTACCTTTATTTCCTGAGAGTGTACTACAGTGACAAGACACTCCACCATAACAGTGTCGAATGTGTTCCTTCAAGAACTATTTAAAGGCGTTTTGCTTTATCCAAAATGGGTCAATTTATTTTCAGTAAATATAAAACATCAAATACATTTATTAAACAATGTTTTTAATAAGTTTCTTTTTATGTAAATGCACCTTTTCTATTTAAAATAAAGAATAAAAATACTTTAAGATCAATGAAAAGATCTGTTTTTGCTAAACATTTGACACTTTTCACAGTAGTGTTACAGAAACACACTCTCCTATGAACAATAGAAAACACTTTTCTCCAGTTTTCACTCAAAACCTTTGTAAACACTTAAAAGTTCATTTAATTTGCTTAATTTTAGAACAGAAATAGAATTATGCAGAAGTTTTGTAATGAGATGCATAATGTCTGATGAGTTTTACAATACTGAAATGTCTGCATCAACACTGCATATGCAGGACTTTTCTCAGCTCACGTGTGTAGTGGAAAACAAAAGCCAAAAGGTGCAGATATCAATAATCAAATGCATTTATCAGAAAATGCTCACCAGATGTGTATTAAAATACCTTAAATGTTTAGTTTACAATACAGATACTTTTGTTTTAGCAGTTGTTTTGTATTATAGAACTTAATAATGAATGATTATGAGTTTTTTAAGCATATGCTTTTAAATGATGATTCATGTTTTATTATGGAAATTATTCATAAATCACTTTGCCTTTCCAGTAATATTTATTTTCATAAATATTGTAATAAAGAAGCAGTTGTACAACACTTTTGTACCTATTTTATGAGAACAGTTGTACCATAAAAGGTACAGAACAGCATCATAGAGGTCTTTTCTTTTACAACTTTTACAAAGACACAAATCTGTTCCTTAAGGAGCATTATTTGTACCACCGTGTACCTTTTTTCTGAGAGTGTAAAACATCTGAAAGATTATTTAAACACAATTTCCGTCAGCTTAGTCCCTTATTTATCAGAGGTCGGCACGGCGGAATGAACTGCCAACTATTCCAGCATATGTTTTACACAGCAGATGCCCTTCCAGCTGCAACCCAGTACTGGGAAACACCCATACACACTCATTCACACTCACACTCAGACACTACAGCCAATTTAGTTCATCAATTCCCCTATAGCGCATGTGTTTGGACTGTGGGGGAAACCGGAGCACCTGGAGGAAACCCACACCAACATGGGGAGAACATGCGAACTCCACACAGAAACACCACCTGATCCAACCGGGGCTCGAACCAGCAACCTTCTTGCAGTAAGGCCACAGTGCTAACCACTGAGACACCATGCCGCCCTCTGATAGATTATTGCAATTTAAAAGAGCAGTAACAAAAAGCGCATAACCAAGCACACACACACACACACACACACACACACATACATACACACAAATAAACACAAAAACACATACATAAACACACACACACACACCACACAAACAAGCCCAGACAACACACACATCCACAAAAACAAATAAAAACACACTTATAAACAAACAAACCATCACGAACAGACACACTACCAAACACACACACATAAAATAATGACAAACACAAACAAACAGACAAAACACACACAAACACAAACATGTAAACATCCACACAAACACACGAGCATCATTATATCTGTGGTGTAAAGCTGAATTTTCAGCATCATTACTCCAGTCTTCAGTGTCACATGATCAGAAATCATTCATATGCGAGGAGTTGATGATCAAGAAGCATCTATGAGTATTATTAATGTCGAAAACATGTATATAGCATAACATTTATATATATATGTGATGTATATAGTATAAATGTTGATTATTCAAATATAAAAATGACTGCCGTAAAGTATATGATGACCCTTTTTCTTTGTAAAGATTTTCTATCTCGCTCACTTTCACGCTGTTTCCTAGCTTTGGTTCCTGAATTTTCTCTTTAATGCAGTGATGTTTAATTACTGTTATCTTTCTAGTATCAAATAAAAATTGATTATTACATTAGAAATAAGGGGCGGCAGTTATATCGATTTATTCTCATCTATATTCTGAGGTTCAGTGGTCAGCACTGTGGTCTCACAGCAAGAAGGTCGCTGCGGTTGGAGTCCCGACTGGGTCAGTTGGTGTTTCTGTGTGGAGTTTGCATGTTCTCCCCGTGTTGGCGTGGGTTTCCTCCGGGTGCTCCGGTTTCCAGTCCAAACACATGCGTTATAGGGGAACTGATGAACTAAAATGGCCGTAGTGTATGAGTGTGTGTGTGAAAGAGTGTGTACGGGTGTTTCCCAGTGATGGGTTGCTGCTGGAAGGGCATCCACTGCATTAAACATATGCTGGATAAGTTGGCAGTTCATTCCGCTGTGGCGACGCCTAATTAATAAAGGGACTAAGCTGAAAAGGAATGAATGAATGTATAAAGAACTTGCTGTCTGCACACTCGCTGTAGTATTATTGTTTGTCCAGCAGATGTCAGTCTCTCTCCAACTTCAGGCCTTCATTTGTCTGAACGGCAGGGTTGCCAAACCCTCGCGGAATCAGGCTACATTTCTCTCTCTGTTTAACCTTCAAATAAAAAAAAAAACACAGAAATTTTCAACCTCCATTGTTAAACATATATGACATTATATTCAAGCAGCACATAATAAACAAACTCGTACAAAATAATAAAATATAAATAAAACCCCTTAATGATACTAATATAACTGAAAATATTACAGGGGTCAAACCATGTACATTGACAAAAGTTTAGAGAGCTTTAGGAAACTTCGCTTTTGCCTGTATTTAAATAACATTTTGAAATCACTTTTAAATGCTTTGAAATAGGCGGCACGGTGGCTCGGTGGTTAGCACTGTGGCCTCACAGCAAGAAGGTTGCTGGTTCGAGTCCCGGCTAGGTCAGTTGGCGTTTCTATGTGGAGTTTGCATGTGCTGTTGGTGTGGGTTTCCTCCAGGTGCACCGGTTTCCCCCGCAGTCCAAACACATGCGCTATAGGGGAATTGATGAACTAAATTGGCTCTGGTGTATGAATGTGTGTGTGTGAATGAGTGTGTATGGGTGTTTCCCAGTACTGGGTTGCAGCCGGAAGGGCATCCACTGTGTAAAACATATGCTGGAATAGTTGGCGGTTCATTCCGCTGTGGCGACCGCTGATAAATAAGGGACTAAGCCGAAGGAAAATGAATGCATGAATGTCTGTTTTGCTAGCTCGCGCTGTTATTCTTAAGGTGAACAGCCAATCCATGCAGGTTAATCCACTGAAAATAGAAATGTTTGTTTTGGTGATCTTCAGTCTTCAGTCTGAGCATCTGTTTCTGGGTTTGAGGTGTTGTTCCTTCTTAGTTGACATCAGTTTGATGCTTCAGCCACAATATTATTATTCACGCCACCTACTTAAAGGTCCTGTGAAAGTAAAAGACAGCTTTTATTGATGTTAGTTTTAAGGACATCGATAATCTAGTGTGGCGGCACGGTGGCGCAGTGGGTAGTGGCTGGGTCAGTTTCAAACAAACACTGCACTGTGGACTCACAGCAAGAAGGTCGCTGGTTCAAGCCTCGGCTGGGTAAGTTGGCGTTTCTGTGTGGAGTTTGCATGTTCTCCCCGTGTTGGCGTGGGTTTCCTCCAGGTGCCCCGGTTTCCCCCACAGTCCAAACACATGCGGTACAGGTGAATTGGGCATGTTAAAATTGACCATAGTGTATGAGTGTGTGTGTGAATGAGTGTGTGTGGATGTTTCCCAGTAATGGGTTGCAGCTGGAAGCGCATCTGCTACATATAAGAGTTGCTGGTGTAGTTGGCGGTTCATTCCGCTGTGGCGACCCCCAGATTAATAAATTAATAATAAATAATAATAATAATAATAAATAAAGGGACTAAGCCGAAAAGAAAACAAATAATCTAATGTGCTCCAAAACAGAAGATATAAACACCCAAATCTTTGTCACCCGCCTAAATGTAGCAACGATTTCTTTGCCGCCTCCTCATACTTCAGTGTCTCATCAAATCTTCTGACCAATCAAATGCTCTCTAGTGTCTAAAATGCCCCGCCCCCTTCTTCTCATTGGCTTTTCATTAGATGCGCTAGAGCTCAACCACTCTCACTGGCAGAGCTGTGAGAAAATCTAAACGCTATTGGATTGTTTTTAAAAAGAGGAGGAGCTACATTATGCCCCACCCTCTCATCATAATTAAGTTGAGATTACATCAAACATCAAATAATAAGCACATTTCACAGCACTTCACGAGACCTTAAAGTATTTTGAGTCATGATACTATTATTATTAGCCATAGTTGCTAAAATCTGGCAACCCTGATCAGAAAAATGCATCTGACTCAGCGAATGAAGCAGTGTTTTCTTCAGTGGATCTGACGGTAAAGTGTTTGTTGATGTTCTCTCACAAGCAGCTCCAACTATCAAAACAGCAGATTTGAGCAGCACCTTCAGGGTCAAAGGTCACGAGATCCTCAGTCAGCAACAGTCAGTGAGCGATAGAGTTCATATCTGAGAGTGGGAGGCCGTTTGGGATAAAACACCCTGAAACACTTGCGCATACAAACGCTTGCTCACGTAAATACAATTAAAGTCAGAATTATTCACCCTCCTGTGAATTCTTTTATGTTTTTAAGTGCGGGATATTTCCTAAATGATGTTGAACAGATTTTTCACAGTATTTCTGATAATATTTTTTCTTCTGGAGAAAGTCTTATTTGTTTTATTTCGGCTAGAATAAAAGCAGTTTTTAATTTTTTAAACACCATTTTAAGGTCAATATTATTAGCCCCTTTAAGCAATATTAGTTTTGGATTGTCTCCAGAACAAACCACTGTTATACAATAACTTGCCTAATTACCCCAACTTTACCCTAATTAACCTAGTTAAGCCTTTAAATGTCACTTTAAGCTGTATAGAAGTGTCTTGAAGAATATCTAGTCTAATATTATTTACTGTCATCATGACAAAGAGAAAATAAATCAGTTATTAGAGATGAGTTATTAACACTATTATGATTAGAAATGTGTTGAAGAAATCTGCTCTCCGTTAAACAGAAATTGGGGGAAAATAAACAGGGGGGCTAATAATTCTGACCAACTGCATACACGTATGCAACCATATTTGTACATGCAAGTCTTTAGTGTGTTTGGTCTAGATATGTTTCGTATATATGAGCAAACATACTCACCGGCCACTTTATTAGGTATACCTTACTTATACCAGGTTGGACCCCTTTTGCCTTCAGAACTGCCTTAATCCTTCATGGCAGAGATTCAACAAGCTACTGGAAATATTCCTCAGAGATTTTGCTCCATATTGACATGATAGCATCACACAGTTGCTGCAGATTTGTCGGCTGCACATCCATGATGCCAATCTCCCGTTCCACCACATCCCAAAGGTGCTCTATTGGTATGAGCTCTGGTGACTGTGGAGGCCATTTGAGTACAGTGAACTCATTGTCATGTTCAAGAAACCAGTCCGAGATGATTCACGCTTTATGACATGGTGCATTATCCTGCTGGAAGTAGCCATCAGAAGATGGAGACACTGTGGTCATAAAGGGATGGACATGGTCAGCAACAATACTCAGGTAGGCTGTGGTGTTGACATGTTGCTCATTTAGTACTAATGGACCCAAAGTCTGCCAAGAGAATATCCCCCACACCATTACACCACCACCACCAGCCTGAACCGCTGATACAAGGCAGGATGGATCCATGCTTTCATGTTGTTGATGCCAAATTCTGAGTCCGACCATCTGAATTTAGCAGCAGAAATGGAGACTCATCAGACCAGGCAACGTTTCTCCAATCTTCTATTGTCCAGTTTTGGTGAGCCTGTATGAATTGTAGCCTCAGTTTCCTGTTCTTAGCTGACAGGAGCGGCACCCGGTGTGGTCTTCTGCTGCTGGAGCCCATCCGCCTCAAGGTTGGACGTGTTGTGTGTTCAGAGATGCTCTTCTGCAGACCTCGGTTGTAACGAGTGCTTATTTGAGTTACTGTTGCCTTTCTATCAGCTGGAGCCAGTCTGGCCATTCTCCTCTGACCTCTGGCATCAACAAGGCATTTGCGCCCACAGAACTGCCGCTCACTGGATATTTCCTCTTTTTCAGACCATTCTCTGTTAACCCTAGAGATGGTTGTGCGTGAAAATCCCAGTAGATCAGCAGTTTCTGAAATACTCAGAGCAGCCCGTCTGGCACCAACAACCATGCCATGCTCAAAGTCACTTAAATCCCCTTTCTTCCCCATTCTGATGCTCGCTATGAACTGCAGCAGATCGTCTTGACCATGTCTACATGCCTAAATGCATTTAGCTGCTGCCATGTGATTGGCTGATTAGAATATTTGCGTTAGTGCGCAGTTGGACAGGTGTACCTAATAAAGTGGCCAGTGAGTGTACATTTGTACGTGTTTCAGTGTGGTTTGTCCCAAACGGCCTCCCATATGAGGCTTTATGGAGAGACAGCTCACATTACTGGAACACACACACACACACACACACACACACACACACACACACACACCACAGATAAACAGACAGAAACACACTGTAAATAAAAGACAGACGATGGTCTGACTGATACTGTGATAGACAAGCTGAAAACGGCTTCAAACAAACACTGCACTGTGGACTTACAGCAAGAAGGTTGCTGGTTTGAGCCTCGGCTTGGTCAGTTGGCATTTCTGTGTGGAGTTTGCATGTTCTCCTCGTGTTGGTGTGGGTTTCCTCCGGGTGCTCCAGTTTCCCCCACAGTCCAAACACATGCGCTATAGGGGAACTGAAGAACTAAACTGGCCGTAGTGTATGAGTGTGTGTGTTAATTAGTGTGTATGTATTGCAGCTGGAAGGGTATCCGCTGTGTAAAACATATGCTGGAATAGTTGGCGGTTCATTCCGCCGTGGCGACCCCTTATAAATAAGAGACTAAGCTGAAGGAAAACGAATGAATGTTTCTAATCAACCCCTATAATGTACAGTAGCTCCTGTGACTTGTAGCAAAGCATTCTGGGACTGTGTTCTTGATGAAAGGGCTGAGGTTTGACATCGGTCATTCATCACACACACACACACACACACACACACACACACACACACACACACACACTGAAGTGTAATATATGTTGTGTGTTTTTCTCTGATGCTCTCTGACATTCCTGAAGGGTCAGACCGTGAGCACTTCCTGTGGCATATCTTCACTTCCTGTCGATCTGTGTGCGTGTGTGTGTGTGTGTGTGTGTATGTGCGTGCACGTGTATGTCTGTGTGCGTGTGTGTGTGTGTGGTTTATCCGTCAGTCCTCTGATCCGTCACTGCCCACATCTGGCAGGAATTTGTGCTGGAATGGAGAGAGTGTGTGTGTGTGTGTGTGTGTGTGTGTGTGTGAGAGAGAGAGGGAAAGACAGATGAGTGAAAAACGAGACTTCTGATAGAAAGCAGACAGGCCTCTACCCACAACCCCCCTCTCCACCCACAATGCTCTCTGGCCAAAAGCCGCTTCTGAAATTAAAACAGCATTACTGGAATCACAACACCAGCACAGACCAGCCCTTATCTTCCCCCTCTCCCTGTGTGTGTGTGTGTGTGTGTGTGTGTTACTATACATGTGCGGACCAAAATGTCCCCTGAAGTATAGTTTTATCAGTAATTGGTTTGGTTTCTACAATGCAGAATGTGTGTGTGAGTGTGTGTGTGTGTGTGTGTGTGTGTGTGCGTGTGTGTGTGTGTGTGTGTGTATTTAAGAAACAGCGAAAGTGTTTGATGTGTGTGTGGTGTGTAAGTATATGTGTGTATTTGAGAGAGAGAGAGAGAGAGAGAGAGAGAATGTGTGTGTGTGTGTGTGTGTGTGTGTGTGAGTAACTGAATTTATTCATATTGCTGTATTGTAAAGTTTGGCGTATTTAATAAACGTATAGAAACAAATAAAACTGATGAACACAGTTTATTCATTTCCTTCAGATTAGTCCCTTTATTCATCAGGGGTCACCACAGTGGAATGAACCGACAACACACTCATACACTACGGCCATTTTAGTTCATCAATTCCCCCATAGCGCATGTGTTTGGACTGTGGGGGAAACCGGAGCACCCGGAGGAAACCCACACCAAGAAAGGTGGAAGAAAGGGGATTTAAGTGACTTTGAACGTGGCATGGTTGTTGGTGCCAGACGGGCTGCTCTGAGTATTTCAGAAACTGCTGATCTACTGGGATTTTCACGCACAGCCATCTCTAGGGTTTACAGAGAATGGTCTGAACAAGAGTAAATATCCAGTGAGCGGCAGTTCTGTGGGCGCAAATGCCTTGTTGATGCCAGAGGTCAGAGGAGAATGGCCAGACTGGTTCCAGCTGATAGAAAGGCAACAGTAACTCAAATAAGCACTCGTTACAACCGAGGTCTGCAGAAGAGCATCTCTGAACACACAACACGTCCAACCTTGAGGCGGATGGGCTACAGCAGCAGAAGACCACACCGGGTGCCGCTACTGTCAGCTAAGAACAGGAAACTGAGGCTACAATTCACACAGGCTCACCAAAACTGGACAATAGAAGATTGGAGAAACGTTGCCTGGTCTGATGAGTCTCCATTTCTGCTGACACATTCGGATGGCTCGGCTCAGAATTTGGCATCTTCAACATGAAAGCATGGATCCATCCTGTCTTGTATCAGCGGTTCAGGCTGCTGGTGGTGTAATGGTGTGGGGGATAATTTATTGGCACACTTTGGGTCCATTAGTACTAAATGAGCAACATGTCAACACCACAGCCTACCTGAGTATTGTTGCTGACCATGTCCATCCCTTTATGAGCACAGTGTCTCCATCTTCTGATGGCTACTTCCAGCAGGATAACGCACCATGTCATAAAGCGTGAATCATCTCAGACTGGTTTCTTGAACATGACAATGAGTTTACTGTACTCAAATGGTAATCAGGTAAACTGGTGAAATGATGAAGTGATGTGAAACAGGTGACATCAACAGGTGATTGTTATTATGATTTGGTACAAAAGCAGCATCCAAGAAAGGTCAAATACATGAGAAAATGATTGAAATGTTTAAACACAATGTTCTTGAAAGAGAGAGAGCAAGACATTTGGATATTTTCACCTTCAACAGTGCCGAACATCATTAAAAGATTGAAGGAATCTGGAGAAATTTCAGTGCATAAAGGACAAGAGGGCAAGCCCAAGCTGAACAACTGTGATTGATCTCCGATCCCTCAGGTGGCGCTGCATCAAGAATCCTCATTCATCTATAAGCCAAATCACCACATGAGCTCAGGACTACCGCGGCAAACCTTTATCAAGTACCACAATACGGAGTTACATCCACAAATGCCAGTGAAAACTGTACTGTGCCGAAAGGAAGCCCTATGTTAACAGTGTCCAGAAGCGCCGTTGACTTCTCTGGGCTTGGAGGCATCTGGGATGGAATATCACACAGTGGAAACTTGTACTGTGCTCAGATCAATCAGTATTTCAGGTGTTTTTTGGGAGAACTGGACGTCGTGTGGATGAGGATCATCCAGACCATCAACAAGTCCGAAAGCCAGGGTCTGTCATGGCGTGATGTTGTGTCAGTGCCCTTGGCAAAGCTAACTTCACTCCTGTGATGCTCCATTAATGCTGAAAGCACAGAGAGATTTCAGACCACAATATGCTGCCTTCTTTTCCATGCATATTTCAACAAGACAATGCAAAACCACATTCTGCACACATTACAGAGTCCTGCTGCAGAGTAAGGCCGATCACACCAAACGCGCTTTATGCATTAAGAGGCGCCTTTTTAAAATAGTTTACTAACAGCAGCGAGCATTTTGCGCACTGCTTATGTGCCCTGCGCACCTCATGTTTTAACTGCCTGCTGCGCCTCACGTTATTGCCGTTGCGTGCCGTGTGCTCTCAGTTTAAAAAGTCAACTCTGAGCAGAAAAAGCGCATTACGTCAAGTCACGTCTGTTTCATTCTCCAATCAAATGAAAGCAGAGGCGGGGTTTAGTATGTCGTTAGTATGTTTGTTAGTATGTCGTTAGTATGTTTGTTAGTATGTCGTTAGTATGTTTGTTAGTATATCCTTAGTATGTTTGTTAGTATATCCTTAGTATGTTTGTTAGTATATCCTTAGTATGTTTGTTAGTATATCCTTAGTATGTTTGTTAGTATATCCTTAGTATGTTTGTTAGTATGTCGTTAGTATGTTTGTTAGTATGTCGTTAGTATGTTTGTTAGTATATTGTTAGTATGTTTGTTAGTATATTGTTAGTATGTTTGTTAGTATATTGTTAGTATGTCGTCAGTATGTCGTTAGTATATTGTTAGTATGTCGTCAGTATGTCGTTAGTATATTGTTAGTATGTTTGTTAGTATGTTTGTTAGTATGTTTGTTAGAATATTGTTAGTATATCGTTAGTATGTCGTCAGTATATCGTTAGTATGTTTGTTAGAATATTGTTAGTATGTTTGTTAGAAAATTGTTAGTATGTTTGTTAGAATATTGTTAGTATGTTTGTTAGAATATTGTTAGTATGTTTGTTAGTATATTGTTAGTATGTTTGTTAGTATGTTTGTTAGTATATTGTTAGTATGTTTGTTAGTATATCGTTAGTATGTCGTCAGTATATCGTTAGTATGTTTGTTAGTATGTTTGTTAGAATATTGTTAGTATGTTTGTTAGAATATTGTTAGTATGTTTGTTAGAATATTGTTAGTATGTTTGTTAGTATATTGTTAGTATGTTTGTTAGAATATTGTTAGTATGTTTGTTAGTATATTGTTAGTATGTTTGTTAGTATATTGTTAGTATGTTTGTTAGAATATTGTTAGTATGTTTGTTAGTATATTGTTAGTATGTTTGTTAGTATGTTTGTTAGTATATTGTTAGTATGTTTGTTAGTATATCGTTAGTATGTCGTCAGTATATCGTTAGTATGTTTGTTAGTATGTTTGTTAGAATATTGTTAGTATGTTTGTTAGAATATTGTTAGTATGTTTGTTAGTATATTGTTAGTATGTTTGTTAGTATGTTTGTTAGTATATTGTTAGTATATCGTTAGTATGTCGTCAGTATATCGTTAGTATGTTTGTTAGTATGTTTGTTAGAATATTGTTAGTATGTTTGTTAGTATATTGTTAGTATGTTTGTTAGTATATTGTTAGTATGTTTGTTAGAATATTGTTAGTATGTTTGTTAGTATGTTTGTTAATATATTGTTAGTATGTTTGTTAGTATATCGTTAGTATGTCGTCAGTATATCGTTAGTATGTTTGTTAGTATGTTTGTTAGAATATTGTTAGTATGTTTGTTAGAATATTGTTAGTATGTTTGTTAGAATATTGTTAGTATGTTTGTTAGTATATTGTTAGTATGTTTGTTAGAATATTGTTAGTATGTTTGTTAGAATATTGTTAGTATGTTTGTTAGAATATTGTTAGTATGTTTGTTAGTATATTGTTAGTATGTTTGTTAGTATGTTTGTTAGTATGTTTGTTAGTATATTGTTAGTATGTTTGTTAGTATATTGTTAGTATGTTTGTTAGTATGTTTGTTAGTATGTTTGTTAGTATATTGTTAGTATGTTTGTTAGTATATTGTTAGTATGTTTGTTAGTATATTGTTAGTATGTTTGTTAGTATATTGTTAGTATGTTTGTTAGTATGTTTGTTAGTATATTGTTAGTATGTTTGTTAGTATATTGTTAGTGTGTTTGTTAGTGTGTTTGTTAGTATGTCGTTAGTATATCGTTAGTATGTCGTCAGTATATTGTTAGTATGTTTGTTAGTATATTGTTAGTATCTTTGTTAGTATATTGTTAGTATGTTTGTTAGTATATTGTTAGTATGTTGTTAGCATGTTTGTTAGTATATTGTTAGTATGTTGTTAGTATGTATGTTGTTAGCATGTTTGTTAGTATGTCGTTAGTATATTTTTAGTATGTTTGTTAGTATAATGTTAGTATGTTGTTAGCATGTTTGTTAGTATATTGTTAGTATGTTTGTTAGTATATTGTTAGTATGTTTGTTAGTATGTTTGTTAGTATATTGTTAGTATGTTTGTTAGTATATTGTTAGTGTGTTTGTTAGTGTGTTTGTTAGTATGTCGTTAGTATATCGTTAGTATGTCGTCAGTATATTGTTAGTATGTTTGTTAGTATATTGTTAGTATCTTTGTTAGTATATTGTTAGTATGTTTGTTAGTATATTGTTAGTATGTTTGTTAGTATATTGTTAGTATGTTGTTAGCATGTTTGTTAGTATATTGTTAGTATGTTGTTAGTATGTATGTTGTTAGCATGTTTGTTAGTATGTCGTTAGTATATTTTTAGTATGTTTGTTAGTATAATGTTAGTATGTTGTTAGCATGTTTGTTAGTATATTGTTAGTATGTTTGTTAGTATAATGTTAGTATGTTGTTAGCATGTTTGTTAGTATATTGTTAGTATGTTTGTTAGTATAATGTTAGTATGTTGTTAGCATGTTTGTTAGTATATTGTTAGTATGTTGTTAGTATGTATGTTGTTAGTATGTTTGTTAGTATGTCGTTAGTATATTTTTAGTATGTTTGTTAGTATGTTTGTTAGTATATTGTTAGTATGTTTGTTAGTATATTGTTAGTATGTTGTTAGCATGTTTGTTAGTATATTGTTAGTATGTTGTTAGTATGTATGTTGTTAGCATGTTTGTTAGTATGTTTGTTAGTATGTCGTTAGTATATTTTTAGTATGTTTGTTAGTATGTTTGTTAGTATATTGTTAGTATGTTGTTAGCATGTTTGTTAGTATATTGTTAGTATGTTGTTAGTATGTATGTTGTTAGCATGTTTGTTAGTATGTTTGTTAGTATGTCGTTAGTATATTTTAGTATGTTTGTTAGTATGTTTGTTAGTATATTGTTAGTATGTTGTTAGCATGTTTGTTAGTATGTCGTTGGTATGTCTAATGTGAAGTCAATGGCAGTTTTTACAATGGAAGTCTGTGGGACAGTTGCCAGGGTGCTGTAAGTGGTTGTTAGGTTGTGGCTAGTAAGTTGAAAGGTCATCAGTGATTTGCAGATTGGTAATCTGAGTTAAATGAGCCCAACCTTAAGTCTATATGACACTCTGGCGCAAAGCTATGAGGTCAGAAAGATTGGTCCAATGTCAAGTCGATGGGACTTTTCTGAATTTTCCAGGTCAGCTTTGGGAAAACCGTAAGTGGGATCAGTTGGAAAAGATAGAGCAACTTAACTCAGTATAGTGTGGAGGTTTGGAGTTTTGATGGTTGTAGTATGAACAGTCTAGGAGGAGATGCTTTCTTAATAAAGTCTAAGAAGAAGACGGAATAAGAATGAGTGTTTGTAGTGTAACAGTATGTGGGCTTTCTCAAGCCACCATAATGATACTAAAATAACTCTAATCTGAATGTGACCTGAAGTGTGTGTGTGTGTGTGTGTATGGGTGTGTGTGTGTTTAATGAGGCAGAGAGATAAGAAGAGACAAATGCTCCTGATGGATCTGGGGAGTGTGTGTGTCTGTGAGTGTGTCTGTGTGTGCGTGTGTCAGAGACAGGAAGTGAGCAGCAGGAAGTGAAAACTGCTGCCGTGACGCCCGACAGGATGCATGAGCTCAAGTCCCTCCCTGCCAGGGTCAAAGGTCAAGCATCACGAGAGCCAAGAAAAGATCACCGCCAACACTGATGATGATGATTACTGCTGCTGTTAGTATCACATGAGGATCTTTCCTGATGCTATGACACACAACACACACACACACACTTACATCAGATGGAGGATTCACACACACACAACACACACACACTTACATCAGATGGAGGATTCACACACACACAACACACACACACACTTACATCAGATGTAGGATTCACACACACACACACAACACACACACACTTACATCAGATGGAGGATTCACACACACACACACACACACACACACACACACACACACACACACACACAACACACACACACTTACATCAGATGGAGGATTCACACAACACACAACACACACACACTTACATCAGATTCACACACACACAACACACACACACTTTCATCAGATGGAGGATTCACACACACACACTTACATCAGATGGAGGATTCACACACGTGTGTGAGGGTGAGTGTGTATGAATGTGTGTGAGTGCATGTTTGTGTGTATGAGTAAGTGTATGTGTTTGTGTGTGAGTGTTTATAAGTGTGTGCATGTCAGTGCTTGTGTGAACA